>NW_010389404.1:0-11622 GCF_000710305.1 Buceros rhinoceros silvestris
GAAGGGGAACGGGGCAAAAGTGAGACCGTGAGGGGCGTCTTGAGAAAATGGTTGCAAGGGCAACCTTGTGTAAGGGGAGCAAGAGGCTGGTTTTCAGGAGTGACCTGCACAGGGAAGAAGAGGAGGAGGTGTGAGAAAAAAATCAAGGCCTTTATGCCAGCTCTTTCAGTCACCACAATATGTTGCCCCAGCTGAACTGGGGATCCTGTGGTACCAACCGAGTCTTAAGGAGCAGCAGAATTCTTGCTAGTGTGATTTGCTAAGAACCTTCTTCCAGCTCACAGCCTGGCTGGGAGCTTTGAGAAAGACACAGCATGCAGAGAGGCCAGCCAGAAGCCTCTGAGCTGGCTTGACCAGATGGTTCCTGTTCTTTAACTCCAGACCTGGACAGTGAAATTGGCTTGCAGGCAGCCAGGAACAGAGTGATCCAGCATTGCTCTGAATGAGGGAGTGTAGAAGTGTGCCCTGAGGAAGAAGACTTGCGAGTATTGCCCACCCTGTCCAGGCTGTAGCTGGTGATTGTTGTCTGATGGTTCAAAAGAAATCTACTGTCCCTTCACCACTCAAAAAACACCGGGCTGTTTGGGTGCTATGGCAGAAAATTGTGAGCTTTCTGAGCAAGCAGAGGAAGCCCCTAAGTCAACATTAAAACTTACCAGGTTAAGTACATGGACATGTTGGAGACATACCTTTTCTCATATCCGTATGAACAGGCATTAGGAAACAAGGTGATTATGGAGTCACAGAATCATGGAACGGCAGGGGTTTGAAGGGGCCTAAAACAGGTTCACAGGTTGTACAGGATGGTGACCAGGCGGGTTTTAAAAGGCTCCAGAGAAGGAGACTCCGTAACCTCTCTGGGCAGCCAGTTCCAACGCTGTCACCATCCAAATGAAGAATTTTTTTCTCATGTTCAGATGTAACTTCCTGTTTTCTGTTTTGTGTGTGGTCCCTTGTCCTGTAATTGGTCAACGATGACAAGAGTCTGGCCCCATCCTCTTGACACCCACCCTTTAGATATTCACAGGTCTTGGTAAGATCCCCTCTCAGCCTTCTCTTCTCCAGGCTAAACAGGCCCAGGTCTCTCAGCCTTTCCTTGTAAGAGAGATTCACAGACTCCAAAGAGGGAGAGTACTGTTAAGTCCATGTTGGTGTCCATCTTTGACAAGAATAACTTTGTTTTGCTCATGAGATGTGTTAAAAAATATTTCTTAAAACTTTAGTCTTATTTTAAATTCTCTGTGATGATGAGTCAATTTCATCCCCTGGTTAAGTCATCCAAATATCAGGGAACCTCACATCACTTGTTTTTTAAATTCCCAGTCAGAGGATTTTGTTGCATCTCTCCTAGCAAGGTTGACAAGTGTGTAATAAATATATTCCTTGTGTGTCTTAGTAAACAACTATGGTTTCTTGCGTATTCTTTGTGTATCTCCAGTATTTTTAGAGCCCTTCTGAAGGTAAGTGTAATCATGAATGTGAAATTATTTCTCTCTTTTTAATAGTCCTATTAATGTTTTATGCGCACACCTGCTCTGCATTGTACTGAGAGCTTGAGACAGTTATTTAAAAGGCTCTCTTAAGTTGTTGCATTCTGGATCCTAATTTTCAGGCTCTGGCAAGCCACTGAAGGAATCATCGTTGCTTGTACCCAGCTGCCTGCCCTGAAGCCCTCTACCTACTGAAGGCCAGTGTCCCCACTTCAGAATTGACAGGGATGCTTCAACCTTTTCAGACCAAAGTCTAGTATGTCAGGGTACAGTGAACATTTGTCACCAGTTTAAGATAATATACAGCATGGTAACTAGTGCTGGAGTCACATTCTTGTCTTGCTGACTCTGTCACAGGGATTGTAATCTTTGACAGGAAGCTGAGAATGACAGCTGAGGGCGATAACTTCTTAAAAATACTTTGGCAAACCTTCCTGCTGCAATTTATCTTTGCCCTGGGCGTGACAGAGAACGCTGGGGAAGGGGTTAAGGGTTAGTGTTCTGATACTTACCTCTGCAGGCAAGGTTTGCTGTTTTTCTGAGGAATACTTAATATTTTTTTTCTTCCTTTCACCTTGTAACTGGCTTGATACCTAGAGGTGTCATTTGTTGAGATCTCAGGAGATGTTTATACCACAGGATACAGAAATGTGAAGAGAAGCAAACCAGCTATCTTCTGAACAGGAAGGTGGTGGCTCAGAGGCTAGGGCTGACTAGGTTGGGTATTATGCTGCTTTAATACAACAGCAGAGCTGTTGGGACCTGATCCTTTATCACCGTGTGGTACTGCACATCCAGAGTGACTACAGGTGTCTCCAGTGAAGCTCTGCACTGTGCCATCGAACTAAATATTCTGTCAAGAAGACCATGTAATATTACAAATATTTTAATCCTGTTATGTCCAAGTGCATGAAGGAAGTTTTAAACGACAGTAACAAGCCCAATGCAATCCATCAAGTCTATATATTTACTATGATATGATACATCTCAGGTGCTGTGACACGTGCATTGCATTCAGGAGGTGTATTTTGCTTTAATGATGATGGTTGGGGTCAGTTTCCAACAGGAAGTCTGCTTGCAGAAATGCTTGTTTGCATTCAGAGATTTGCATGCTTTTGCTCAACAGTTGGAGAACATTATTTTCTATCCGTCACCTGTGAAAAATGTCTTTGTATCAGCCCTGTTGCTTTTTCTGTGTGTACACTGTGGTTCAACTTGTGTGTATTCTAGGAAATAAATTCTTTATAACTTCTGAATGAGTTTAGAAGCATGAAAATAAATAACCATATGTTGGTTATGCAAAGAAATAACCATGATTAGGTTATGTGGAGTTCATTAATTTTCCTTTGGTATATTGCCATGGGCCAAATGCAAAGCTGCGTTCAGAGAATGGTGAAGATGTTAAAAACATGAAGAAGAGATATACTTTGATTCTTTAATGGAGGGAGAGAGAATCTTCTATTACTTCTTTTGAAACTGACAACATCTCTTGTTGTTTGTAATGGGTCATGTGGAAAGAAATACAACAACTCAACACCAGTATGTGTCCTACCTTTTAATGAAGCTTCGAATGAAGTGGTTTGCGTCTCTCAAACTCTGATGCTAACCTCGCAAATTTGGACATAATTACCTTGTTCCAGGGTGAGAGAGAGTGTGTACCTGTGCATGCACTACCTGAAGTGACTCATTTCTATGCCATGACTTTTGGATAAGGGAAAAGAATATTGGAAATTTACTACTTTTTTTTTTCTTCCTGTTCTTTCCTTTGCATGAAAAAGGAAAAAACAAAACCAAAAAACCAAAACCCAAGCAGAAGCTTTTATGCTCATTACAGCCATTACAAATGATGTAGAAAATTTGAACATTGGCGGTTATTCTGAAGAGATGAATGGCTCCATCTGTCTTGAGCTGCCTTTGACCCTCAAGACCAATTGTTTTCACAGAAGCCCTCGAAAACACCACAGTGAGGGTGGGGTTTGTTTCATTTTGGTTTTTAAATACAGCTTAAATGTTTTGGGGTTTTTTTAATTAAACATTTCTGAAATTCTTCATATAAGTAAATGTTGTTCTGATTACTGATAGAAGAAAACCTAAGCGCTGACTGTGCATACAAGTTAGTGAATTCTAAAGGTCACCTTTTTGTTTTGTTTACAAGTTACATTAAGTGTATTTTTCAGTATAATTCTTAAGTTACTGGTAAGGAATCCGCTATGCCATTTGACCATGAGATGTTGGCAAGTAGATCTCTGGGTCTACCTTGTTGCATTTCAAGTTAGCTCTTAATGATATGAGAGAGCTCCTGAAACGAAGCTGTACATGAGGCTGACAGGCTTGGGTCAACTAGGGTGGGCATATGAGGTTGCTTATGTGGGAGCCTGGTCCCTGGCTATTCATCTCCTCTGCAGTGATGGCATGCTTGTTCAGCCTTGCTATGCTGTGTGTAGCATATTCTTCACAGGTTTACAAATTGTTTTTGTAAGACCCAAGGGCACAAAATCAAGGGTTTTTTTTTAAAAAAGGAAATATTTGCTTATGTGGGTTAATTACATTGCTTCAATTTCCATTCTTCCATAAAATAGACAAATTATGATGGATATGCAGTAGCTTATTTTATGTTCTAGTCATGTCCTGCTGTTATCAGTGTAATTATACTTGTCTTCTTTAATCATGAAATTACACTTGCATATTAACAAATATTGATGTACTCCATACTTAAAAAGTAACTAATGTTCCTGGTTTGCCAGTGTAGGAGCTTGAGGTGAAGCTCCTATGATGTGCAAGGAGTTGGTGCAGAACTTGAGTGGGAACTCCAGACTTTTTGGCTTCTTCTGTATTCTGCTTACAAGATGGCCTCAAGTTCAAACTTGCTGGCTGTCCGCGAACCCGCGTTCACTTGATACTCTGGGCATGCCGCTACTTTGCTGCACGTGGAGGAGCAGCCGCAGCAGTGACTGCTTGGCCTAGCTGCTGTCTCTTTTCATACTGTGGGGACATTACGTGGCTGAAATTAAGGCAGTCAAGACTGATTAGGGTCTTGCATAGGAGAATCTCAACGTGCTTCAGCACTTGCAGGTGAAATTTCTGAACGTTTTAGGCTCTGTCTTGTGCTTCAGCCTCAGCCTATCTTTGAACAGCAGCGTGGGTGCCCAAGGCTGAGCCAAGAGAGGGAGTGCAGCTGTTGCTTTATCCTGCTCCCTGGCACAGGCTTGTTATAAACAAAGTGCAGCTCTGGTCACTGCTGAGGTCAGTGTGATCCAACTGGCAGCTGATGGGTCAAACGTGTCTCCTTTCTCCCAGGGGTGTGCTACTACCTTCACCTTTTCCTGGGAGGTTGTGGTGGCTGTAGAGGCACGCCAGGAGCAAAAGCTGCATCACTATAGCCTGCAAGGAGGGAGCCAAAGCTGGGACATGAATTCTCACACTTTAAAGATTGCATGACTTTGTCATGATAAACTGTGCTTGCTTTTTTTTATCCTTCATAATATTCAGCCTGACAAGATAAATAGTTCTGTTGTGGTGTTCAAAGTGGTAGAACTGAAACTTTTCAGATATTCTCTACTAAAGTTTCTGAACATTTAAACTTTGGTTAAAGTCAGTAGCTCAACAACAGTTACGACTTGGAACTCAAAGCCAAATGGGATTCGCATCTTTAAAAAATGTACCCCAGCTTTTACTACGCTGAAAGTACACGATCCCAACCTTGGTAGGAATGATCTTTCCTTGGCTGAAGTGGGCTCTGATGACAGGCACAAATCCGTAACATTATCAACACTGTTAAGATGACACCCCTAGTTTTCTGCTGATCTGGGATGGTATACCCAAACCCAGTATTAAGGAAAGTACTCTAGTTTATCGTAGCTGAACCTGTGTGCATATAGTTGTGCCTACTGTGGTATATACTGGTTTTGTACTTAAATTAGGTTTAAAAAATTTTCAAGATCTCTTCAAAGCAAGAAGCAAAGGGTACTTGTAAATAGAATAATCTGAAGTGCTTTCAAACCCTGTTTCACTCAGTGTAATATTTTTGTTTCATTTTTGTATCAAGTTATGGAAGGAAATGTCTAGACTCTCTGCTTTTTATGTTTTTTTTTTTCTTTTCCCATTTAGGAAATCATGCATTCATGCACAGAACTGTAGCTCAGCACCTGATGATCGTTGGCCTCTCAACAATTTGAGAAATGTTGCTCACATAATATCTACAGCTTTTGAAGTCTAAGCCCAAAATGCATTAGTTGTGGAAAAAACCCAAACAACCCCACATGTAAGTCAGCAGAATAATGAGCTTTCCCTAAAATCCTTCAGTTTCCTACGGGTGTTAGCAGTGCTTCCCATGGACTCTGGTACTCCGTTGCCTCCGGGCCCAGAACAACCAGCTGTAGATTGACGGAACCGATTACGGGGAACACAGCAGGGGAGTTACTTTTGTTTACGCTTGGGATAGTGACTTGTTTGCCACTTCATTGTTATCTCTTCTTCTCCCCCTCTTTAAATTGTTACGGATATTTAGTAGCTACGTCAGCCAGAGGAAATTGCATCAAATCAAGTGTCTTTGCCTTAGGAATCACAGCAAAGCTGCGGGTGTTGTCTAATGCAGAAAAATACCTGCCTGTGAGAATTCCTCTTGGGTGAGACTAGCAGTTAAAGAAAGAAAGATAGTCTTTTAATTTTTTTAAAATTCTGCTAATTTGTGCATGTGTTGCAGGAAGCAGTTTCTTGTTGGTTTTGCCTTTGCTCTGAGAGTGACAAGATGAAACTGGAGTTATGAACTGGTAAATGAAAACAGTACAAGGCTGTATTCTGCCTGTGTGTTTCTTTCCAGTGGTGCTCAACCAGCCATGTCTGCTGCTGTAATCTCAGTCGATAATAAAAATTTGCAGAAGAAAAGCTAATGTTTACAGTGGCGTTACCTTTTGGCACTAGGCTTCCTCACCTAGCAGAGCTTCTTTGTGCACTCACTATCCAGTTTAAATTGGCATCACCTCTGTCTTTTGAGGAACCAAGTTATTTGTTTCAGATTTTTTTTTTTTTAAATGGATGCTTGACATGCTTCTGTCCTTTTAAACCCAGTTTGAGAAAAAAACATCATTACCAGCCTCAAGGCCAGACATGGTGCCTGTTCCTACTACTGTTGTTCATGGTCCTTAAGATAAAGGACAAATTATGAGTTGCTGTCAGATGTCTGAATCAGAATGAAAGGAATTCTGAAAATGGTTGAGAGGGATTTTTTTGCTTTCATAGTAGTTAAGTTTCAAAGCTGATAAAATTACCTTTTCACTTTTTATAACAACGACAGTACAAAACTAGGTAAGTCTTCATATTGGTTTTGGAAATCCAGAAACTGCCATGATGTTCTGGCTTGCAATCAAAGCACAAAAGAATGCTTGATTTTTTTTTTTCCCCCCTCTTGAATGTTTCTTCAGGTTCCTTCTTTTGCAGTAATGGATGTCTTTGAGAAGATAGAATACAACTAACAAGAATAACAAGTTGATTTTCTTTAATTTTTGGTATTTTGGACAATTTTAAAGATGGATATTTAGAATTTAGGATTTTAAATCTAAACTTTCTTGCCTAGTCTCACTATGACACATTCACAAGGTTAGCAATGTAGATCAGCAATGTACTGTTGATCCTTTTCCTTCAATATAACTTCAGATTTGTGTTTCCACCATACAACCCCCGAAGGTGGTGGCAGTTGCTATTCCATCCTATCTGTTTAATAAATCTGTGGGGCCTCAGACCTGACTATAGTAGTTGCTCAACCGTAACTTTGACTTGCATTTCATCAAAGCTGATAAAGTTTTAAGGATTCATGAAAAATGCTGCAAGGTGTCAAGTAGATCCCTTCCTCCTTCTGGAGCATGTGCTGCTGTTCATGAAAACACTGTTGTCATACTGCCTGAACGGTTTTAACAGATCCTTTGAGAAACATGCCTGTTTTGTCTTGCAAACCTAATACTCAATTCCAGCTAGTGAACTGCAGCCAAACTAGTTCCAAAGGAGATTTTTCTCATTTTTTAATGACAGTTGCCCATTTTTTAAACTACAGTGTTCATTGGTACCTAAGAATTTTTTCAGTAGTGCATGCAGTCTTAGGCTGGCACGTAAAGCTTGTAACAGGAAAGTTAGAAATATCAGACTGAATCTACACCTGCCCAGTATCCAGATTATTAAATCAAGAACTCAGTATCTGTATGTAAGTGCAAGTCTCTTGGCTTACGGAGGGTGCTGTGGCTTTATGTAAACTTTATTTTCATTTGCACTTTAATAATACTGCCTTTCCTCAGTTAACATTTTCTCTGCATATAATTTATTGTTCTTTTATGTGGGTTCTAAACATCAGTCTGGGAGTCTATCAACATAAAGAGGAAATCTGTAATCCAGTTATGAGGAGAGATACCTTAGTTTGGTATGTACAAGTTCCAAGTGCTAATGATGGAGATGTTTCTTAATGTTTATTTTTAAAAATATATATATTTTTAGGGAAAAAAAGAGATTCAGAGTAGGAAAGTCTTATCATATCCTCATATGCTATATTTTTAATTCTTAAATAAATGAATAAAAGTCGTAGGTTAATCCAGACTTACAAACTTTAGTGTACTGAAATTCTTTTCCTTTCTATTGTAGTTCCTTTTATTTTGATTTATCTATCTCTTATACTTCTTTGAGCAGAAGGTAAAGCTCAGGATAATTTTATCTTTTCAGATGTTTTTGATGTATGTTGTTGGCCGTTGAGTGACCTGTTAGAGATGTGCAGATTTGGCAGTTTTTTTCCTGCTCCCCAGCCAAGGTATTCAACATTAAATGATGGGTGACTTCAAGTGATTTAGTTTGGAGAAATGTCTAAAAATTCAGAGCTTATCTAAACCTCCTTGGCTTAGAAGTTGATTTGTCTGTAGTCGAGGAGGAAGGGTCAGCCTTTCTCATTGAATTTCATACTTCTCTTAATTTCACTTAGGTCAGATAATCAGATCCTTTTTTATTTTTGATACTTCATTTCCTTTCGTTGCCTTTTATGACCCAGTGTAGGAAGTGCAGAGGTGTAGGAAAAGTTAAATAAAGTTCACCTTTCTCATTTCCCCCCCAAACTACAGGCAAAGTTCAAATTAGGTTCAGAGTTTGGTGTGTTTTTTCTGTGCGCTCTCTCAACTGGCTAGCTCAAGCTCTAGTAGATATTGCGGTGGAAAATGTCTGATGTGATGCTTGGCACACTGCTAGTGTAACAGGTGAGCGTGAAGTGCCTGTTTTTAATTTCCTCCACTGCTTCTTTTATCCTCTGCTGTTAAACAGGGCAGAGCTATGACAGATTCTGTAGAATAATTAGACTCTTTGGCTTATAGAAAATATCATTACCATTAATGACCTAGCATAGCGAGAAGTATTATGATGTGAGACACCTACTCATTATGGCTGTCTAGCATCTATGTCAAAATTTCTAATACTTTGGAAAATTATGGAAAATGGAAACTTATTGAACCTGTATCTTTCTCAGATCATCTGTGATGGGTATGTATTTTTGTAGTGTACAGGATTTGTAGATTTGGAAGCCTTTTTTAATCAGTGATAATGAATTTGGGAAAAACTGAGAAGTGAGTGACTTCTGGAATCTCTGTTTGCCCAATGTCTGTGAATAACAAAAAGGGAAACACATGTAGATTGTTTAAATGCTCTTTGAGAAGTTTTGAATGCTGCTTCCTTAGTATTCATTTGGGTATAAAGATTGAATGAGCACGTGGAAGTGCAAATATTTGTGGCTTTTTGAGGTGAGATTCAGGCATATTGATTGTGCTGTAGATACTTATCTGTTTTGCAGATGGAAGATTACATATCCTAAATCAGAGACTATTTGAGTTGTAACTCATAAGTAACTCGTGATAGAAGGGAATAATAGCTTAGGTAAAATTTTAGGACATTTCTTCTCTCTAGAGGCATTGGATTTGTTACAAACTACATTTGAAATGAGGGCTCTGTTCTTCAGAGCTGCTTTTTGTGTTCCAGTGGGGTATTTTGATTACTTTTCCCCTCCCTCTGAACATCAGAAATCTTAATAACTCTATGGTCACCAATTCCACCTCTGAAATCTCAGTTCCTGTGACTAGGCTAGCATCATGCAGCAGCTGTGGGGTAGAAAGAAGCAAATACACAATCAGATTATATGAGTAGCAGAAAAGACTCTGGGCTGAAACAGTACATGGAAGAACACCTCTTAAAGGACAGTCATCCACATAGTTGTATAATCGTATTTACTGAGTGTAAAAAAGAAACAATGCCATAAAACTGGGATTCACAAATGAGCTCCCAATTTACGGAAAACTCAAGCAAGTGTTAGGTGTTTCAGAGACTCCTTCAGAGTCTCCTTTCAGAGACTCTCTCCTCCTCAGAGACAGAGAGGGTTTGAATTGTGACAATCCTTCATTTTCTTTTCACAGGCAGAGACACCGCCGGTATGGTACTGATGAGAAAAGAGCTGTAATCCTTCTCCATTGGCCACTAATTCATTGGTCAACTGGTGGGAACTTATGCAGGAAAATATCTTCGGAGATGGTGTCATTCTTGACTGAAATGCCTTAATGGTTAATGAAATTATTCGAAACACAGCTCTTTGATGCTCTTTGGAGGTGGTTCATAACACTGAACACCTTCAGTGTGGGTGTCTGCAGCTGGCTTTGACTCCATAGTGGAGAGAAATGGGCACTTCCAGGCTGCAAATGATCTCTTCCTAAAGTAGATTTCAGACAGATCAGACAAATGGTGCTCTAAAAATGCTTTTCCTCTCTGTTGACAATTAAGGGAGTGAGGACTGGCTCATCCAAGACCAGCATCTCCCTCGTGACTCTACCTCCCTGCTGAAATCTTAGCTTAGGAACCAGCAACGTTTCATGAAGCTGACAAGAGTACTTCCACACAGCCTGACTCGCCTGACAAATTTCTGGTTTGGTGCTTGGAAGCACTAAGGCATCCTAATTTGGCATGAGAGGATGTTTAACATGGGCCAGAAAAGTAAGTTCACTAACACAGTCTCAGAAACGACTGGGTTGATTGATAAAGAAAAAAAAAACACTGAAAGCAAAGACTGGTGAAGTTAAAGTCAGTGCTTTGTCAAGGAAAACACTGAGCAACTTCTAAGTGCAGGCATACACTGTTTACAATGAATTATGTATTTCCTAACTTCCGCAATTAACTATGGCAAGATGTCACCTGTTTGGCCGAGGTTGAGCCAAGGTCCGGTAACGATAATACCTTCCCCTATTCCAGCAGAAACAGGGGAAGGGAGAAAAGAACTCGTGAGACCTCTAATACGCTTTTTTTTGAAAAGTGAAACATACTTTAATAACACAACAAACAGAAAAATATTAAATGCAAAAAGAAAACCAGTACTGAGGGTTTTGTAGGTAATGGAAAGGCGAGGGGTAAAACGGCGGCAGTTCAAAGATGGCAGCGGCCACGTGGCGGCAGTTACAGAGGAAAGCCCGCGGCAGTCAGAGCGCCGCGGCGCCACGCGGGGAAAACCAGACCACACGGTTTTGCCGGTCTGTCGTGGACTGAAGCAGAAGCGTTGGCGGCGAAAGCTGCGGACAGGAGACAGTTCCCAAGCGGCAAAGAAATTTAGCTCCGGGGCGTGCAGTTTTCCGCGGCGACGCGGCTTACCGAGGCTGCAGGGGAAAGCGGCGCGGCAGGAACAAGAACAGGCAGGAGAGCAGAGCCGAGCCGAGAGCAGGCAAGTCCGTGGGGGGAGTTGCCGCTCGGAGATACGTGGCACGATTGCTGTAGCTGGGTGGCATGGCCAAGCTGAAAGCAGGCAGGTCCATGAGAGAGAGGTAAAACGGGGCAGAAACAAGAACAGGCGGGAGAGCAGAGCCGAGCCGAGAGCAGGCCGGTCCGTGGGGGAGACGCTGCCCTCGGCCCGTCCGGTGCGGGAGAGAGGCGGGGCTGGCTGCGTGCCCGGTTCTTGAAGGGCCAGCACCCGGAAACGGAAACGGAAAGACACCCACCAGAACTTTTGACCAACTGATGTCGCGTTTATACGTACGTGGCAGGGAATAGGTATTCCTATTGGTCAGTTCACAACAAAGCTTCCAAAATGGGAAGTTTTGGCTAATCCAGGGCACAAGAGTAGTTCTTTGAGGATCAGTTC
>NW_010389404.1:11818-38761 GCF_000710305.1 Buceros rhinoceros silvestris
CCGTACAAAAAATAACAAAATTTTCTGCTCCCTTCTGAATAACAGGTTATTTTCAGGTGTTTCATTACTCCTATCATACAATATTTTTCTCCTTCATACTTGTGCAGAAGCATTAAAAATGCATTCTAAGTTTAGAAGTATGTATTACATCAACTGCATTACTTTTCTTCCTGCAACAGTTCTTGTTGGTCTTGGTTGTATTCTGTTTTGGCAGAGTCTGAGAGACTCTCTGTAGAGATCAGTTAAAGAAATAAGTACGGCCACGTCTTGACACAAATTTTGCTTTTATAGGTTGGTAGAACTGCTTTCTTATCCTAATGTGGTGCCTTGCGTTCTTTGAAACTTTGTTTTACTGTTAATTTAGTTATATTTATTAAACATTTAAAATGTTTCTTAAAGCTTTTGCTTTTGGTATCTAAGGTTTCTGGAAGAATCCTTACTTCAATTTAGCAAAAAAAAAAAAAGTTCCTAATATGCAATTGCAGGGGAAAGAATTAAAAGCTTTATGTGATGTATCTAATGAATAAGAAAACTACAAAATGTCAAAATAAATGAGAAGTCAGGTTACGGATCAATCCGTAGAACTGGAAGTGTTGCTATCTGCTGTAGTTTGTTCTGTTCCTCTTAACTAAAATTAACTAAAGAGGTGGTTTAATTTTTGGAAAAGATGGTTACTTTGATATTAAGGAATACATCTCAATTATAAATATGGCGCTTTGTTATAGTTTAGAAAAATGAATACTTCTAGATACTTGTTGCTCCTGAATTGCAATAAATGCCACTGAAGCATGAAAAATACCTTCTAGTGCTATTTTTAATGTGTGTTCTTTCGTCTGGAGGACAGACGAAAGGTGCGGTATCTGAGCACAACTGTGAAGTAACACCACAGTGCTGACGTGAGTGGTGGCTGTAACGTTTGGGTCCGAGTGTAACCCTACCGTGGAGTTCTTCGTATGACATGGGTACCTGTACAGAGTTATGAAAGCCAGAGATGAGCATTGGCCCCTCAGTCTTGCTGTTGTTTTGGATGGTTGTCTGATTTTCAGTGTATCCTGAGGGTTGATTTTGCTGGATGGGAATTGCCGGTGAATGTTATAAAGTCGCACATTACTAAGATAGCCTAAGACTAATATTTTAAATGTTGTTGCCAAAGGCTGGTATTTGAAATCCAAAGGAGAATAGGTTGGAGGTGAGAACTGATCTCATGAATGAGAAGTTTCTTTCTGCTTACAACTAAAGTAAATATTTAAAGTAGGTGTGGGTGTTTTTGTATTCTTTACCCGCATTAAAATGCTTTAAAAGGTTCTGTGAACACGTTGCTGTGCGGGTTGCATTCATTACTGGTTTCACTCCAGTTACCTGTGCCTTTGTTTCTTCCACACTGGATTATCCTGCTGGCTGCTTCTTTGGACTTCACATTTCACCACCTGCAGGATGGTTATCCAAAATGACCGGGGGTTCTTCCAGTGCTTTGAATGGAAACTGTATGAGGCACTTCCGTGATCTATACAAGTAAACCCAAGTGTACCAGCTTCCTTATCTCCATTTTCAGAGTGGAATTCAGGCTACAGCTTTGCTTGGTAAGTTCTAACCATTCTAGTAGTTTAAAACCTGCTGTATTTCAGATTTTGGTTTGGGCTGAGAGACTTGATTTTGAGTGCTCCAGCCTTCTTAGCTGCATAGGAAGGAGGAGATGGACTCTAGCACCCACACCCAAACGCTGTGGTTAGAAGCTGTCTTGGATGTCAACTCTTCCTCCTTCTCCTCCTCCTCTTCGTGGAGGTGCCTGCTTTCCAAACAAAGGCAGTAGGTCAGCTGGATCCAGCCTGTGAAGTAGCAGTTGACCACTTTCCGTAACACAGCTGTTCCCAGATTTGTCTCTGGAGGTGGGACACTGCCACTTTTAATGTGTTTGTCTGTTAAGTGGAGCAAAGCAACTGTCTGATTTTTTGCCATCAGTAGTTCTGCCGTATAGTGGAAAGGCTCATCAGAAAATTCAAGTTTTTTTGTTTCCTAGCAACAGCAGGGCTCTTGATTTGCCTGGTTCCTTTCAGGAAAGTTACTTAACTGCTGACCTTCCTTAGCCAAGAACGCTGCTGCTGCCCTGCGAATACATAGTTAAAATTATTTCTTCAGCACTCACAGCATTTACTTTCACAGAGCAGAATGGCTTCACGGGGAAGGATGTGAAACTGCTTTCCAGAGCAAGGTTCGACACACAGGAAGGAAGAAATGCAAAAAAAAGTCTTTCCCCCTTGTATTTGCTGTTCCAATAACGTTGCTTTTTATAAGGGCTGCAGTAGTTAGGCTTTTTTACCTTGCCTTCAGTCTTGCTAAGGGAGAGGAGCAGAATTTTGGTGAGTGGTGAGCCTTTCTTACCAGTAGAACATATTATAACATAAAAACTGAGCAAATGGCAAATGACAAGCTCAGCCCAAATACACAAATTAGAGATGTTACCCTGCTTTTGATTAAAACCCATGTGCCCGCAATGGCTGCTTTACAACAGTCATTTTGTTTCCTTGAGTAAACGGACAAATGACGGATGAGCACGTTTCAGATTTTTTGCCATTTGATGCCTGGGTTTTCAGAATTCCTAAAGCACTGAACAAATCCATTAGATGTATCTTGCTTTTGACAGTACTGTGTTTAGATTTTGCTTCTTTTTATAATCAGAGTGGGTGTGGATGGATAATACACCGGAATAAAAATCTAATTTTCTCTGTTGTCTTCCTAATATAATAATACTTTAAAAGCAATAAATTAAAACTTATTTGGCCAATATTAAAGTTGTCTTATTTCTCCAATTTGTGATTGGTGCCATTAATAAAGCCCCAAATCTCACTGTTTTTTCTTCACTGCTTACTATATGTGAACAGAAAGAAATCTTTTTTTCCCAATTAATATGAGGATTCATATCTAATTTAATTCTTAAATTTCTTGTCCTTTGAGTTCTCAATTCCTTTCACCCATGAACTGAACACTTTCCAAAGGAAGTGCCCTCACTATATCAAAAAGTTTCAGACCTCCAGTGTGCATGCTTGTGTTTCCTTTTCTGAAGCAGAAAGTAGGGTGAAACTTGTAGACAAACTCCATCCACAACTGAACTCTTGTACAAAAATTGATTGCAGCCTATGAGAACAACCTTCCATCAAGGTGCTTCGTAAGCAATTTCTAAACTATTACAGTTAATTTTGAGTATTTATAGAAAAGTTTGCTTTTAATGTACAAGAAGTTAAGCTATTCTGAAATACATGAAATTTTTAAAAAATGCTATTTAATGTGATTATTATATATACAAGACTATATTGCAGGATAAATTGTTACTACCTAGTTGTTTTTTATTTTTGTGACTAATTCTGGCCCTATAGCAAACCAGTGATGTTAGCAAAGTTCTTGCTATAATATTGCAAACGTGAAGAAGTTGAATTGATACTCTTGGCTTCAATCTGAAATTCCTGAATTTAGAAAAAAGTTGCATGCCTCATGAGACTTTTATTTTCTAAGGCAACTTCTGGGCATATTTTTATATCTTACTATGTGGTTATTGTGATAACGAATTCGTGATAACAGACTAGGGTTCTTGCTTTTCACATGGATAGGGCTGGATCGAGGTCAATCTTAGCTTAGAAGTTGAAAGAGCGTTTCTGACTTTTTCTTCTGTAAGGCCTCCTGGAGTCCATTTAACTTTCGTCATATTTCAGGCTATTTCTTAGTTTTCTTTTCTTTTGTTCACTACTTTTAGCTTAACAAATCCCAGAAGCTGGTGCCAAATTTTTCCTTTTGTTGTTGCTAGCAATGCCATAAATCATGCAAGAGTCACATGAAGACTTATGATTGCTTAGATCATTAAATTATATGATGCCTTCAGGTGCGTTCCAGATGATAGAGAAATAAGTCTTCTGGTTTTATCCTGTGTAATAGTTTTTCTTGTTGAATTATTTATTAGTTTCTTAGCCTCCTGTTTTACCACAAGTAATGACCTCTAATCTTCATTTCAGTTGTCATAGTTATTTATCTCTTCCCCTGTCTGGTCTCTTAAGACACACTCGTGTTAAAATATGTAAACTGTAGTATAAGAAATTATTTATGTGCCATCTGCTGCAATGGTGGAGACCTAATCAATATTATACTTGTAATACTGATGAGTTACCTTAATGCACTAAAAAATACAGTGTAATTGTTTTACAATGGAAACAAAAACTTAGACAAATAAACTGCAATCAGATACTTAATAAATTGAGATCCATTTTTGGGTTTGCGACAAAAGGGAACAATTTTCAGGTGAAAATAGTTTCATGTGCAATTATGAGAGAACAAAAAGGTTTGAAAAGATTTCTTCTACTGAAGAGGAAATAGAAAGGACACATTTTCCTGGGTATATTCTTCTGAATGGGAGTCCCTGCTGCCGAAACAAAGCAATGGGTTTAAATGTTCCATTCCAGAATCATCCAAAGTTGGTCTTGTGCAACATTGAGCACATCTCTACCCCCAACCTCCCCGATGGATGCACTGTAAAGATCTTTGTACTTCATTGGGAAGCCTTCTGCCTTTACCGAGGAGCTCTACCTTCCCCTGCTCTTTTTCCTTCTGAACATAGGAAACCATATCCCTTGCCCTTTTAGACCTATGTGAAATCTTCCATTATAGCATAGAATTCCTCATTCATTAAAAGATTTGATCAAAGTTAGCATTAGCTCTTGCTTCACAATTGTTTATAATGGAGGAGGTTTGAACCTAAATTTGGAAGGGGAAGCCCAAAACTATGTTTGGCTGAACAGGCTCCTGATAAGGAGGATGAGAATTGAGGAAGAAATGTGATTGACTTATATTTCTGTTCGTAAATCAAGCTTTGTGAAGCAGATGCTAGTGTTGTAGTATTTCTTTTTTATGTATCTCAGGAAGTTTAAGGGAATTTTTATCTCTTATCAGCCATACTAAATATGTGGTTGAAGTACAGGGCCCCATGTCTAAGTTTAAAGAAAGAGCTGTAGATGAAAGATTTTAGCATAAATCATAAGCAAAATACAGAACCACTGAGATGTCACGTATTAGCACTATGTACTGGACTCCCTACACCAAGAAGAAAGATGCAATCCGAAAACTGTGGTACTGGGGTATGTGCTTAGACCCAGCGGTGATCAGTGACATTGAACACCGTACTCTCAGCACTCTACACTTAGGGATCTGCTTGTTTAATAAGCATTTATTGTTGGTCTTCTGTTCTCCACATAAATTTGCATTCATTTCCTGAGCCCAGTGGCCTCAAGCTACATTTCATTAGCATATTAGTAAAGCTGGTTTGTAAGGAGATCTCTTTCCTCTCTGCTCGAAACCTGCTGCTGTTACTGCTGGAGGAGGCCCTGGAGAGCACCCTGGGAATACATTGTCTCATCACTGCTCATCATCATCACAGCCACTGACACTTCTGATGCTCTGCTTCTGTCTGCTGTCATTTGCTTCTGGGTCATCTCTTGATTCCCGTGGTCAGACTGGATCCATTCAATTTCCTCCTGGTGCTTTTTTTCACTTGCACGCGTATTTTATGATACCATCTTCCTCTCTGCGAGTCTTCAATTTGTTTTATTTTTACTTTACCTTATTCACAACTGTGTAAATAAGGTATGAATAAATATGAAAAACTCATTCTCATCTTTTATCTGTGTAAATGAATATCTAACTGATGAATAATTACCCTTTTGAATGCAGATGCTTGCTTCTGTTCCTATGTCCATTTAATACGTTTCTGTTACTACTTACGTTGTTACCTAGCAGTAGTCAATAGAAGACGAATTTCTAGACTACTACGTGTGACAATGAACTGTTTATAGCCTTGTTTCGATAATCTCTGTCGCAGATCATTGGTCCCGTTGTATTGTAAAATGCAATTATCTATGTGCAACACAAACATATTGCCTGAATTCTTTTACTAGGATGGAGATTTTGATTTCGCAGCACTCTGGTTCCACAAAAACAGTTTATGCAAGCACTAAAAAGAACCCAAGCTCTTAATTTTTTTTCCTAGATGATATTTGATTCTAGGTCTGCTTGTTAGTTTGTTTTTACTTTTGTTTTACGGATAATTTATGTTTTCGAAAGTGATTTTGTAATATTGGGTTAATCTAGATTTGGAAGTCTTTATGGAGCTGTGGCTTATTGCTTCAAGCCTGCTCAGTTTGTGTGACCCTACAGTGTGCTGTTTACTAAGAGTTTTGTCCGTGCAGTAGAGAGCTTGCTAAACAGGAACTGGAAAGATCGTCAGTAGATTGTGCAGGATTGGAGGTTCCACAGGAGTAAGGGGATTTTCTGATGTTGCTGTGATTTTGTGTTGGAGTGGGGCGTATTTGGATTTTTGTGTTGTTTGTTTTGTTGGGTTTTGGGGTTTCTTTTGCTCTTGAAAGTGATATTTTGGTATTAATGTAGGTCATTGTCTTTGGACTCAAAACATTCCTTGTGCTTTAACGGGGAGTCGGTTAGTAACCAGAGGGACTGGCTGACCCCAGTTTGTGTGTTAGCATAGCCTGGTGGAATTGTACAGGAGTGTGTATTCATTGCAGGCTTTTCCAAGAACTTGTGTACAAACTGTGGGTTACTGATGCTTGTGATGTGAACCTCGGTGAAGCCCAGGTAAACTGGCTGCTGTGTTTGGATCTTAGACATCAGACCCACTTTCAGATTTCTTGTTTGCTCACCCTTCTCAGGCAAGCCCTGTAGGTACAGACACTGTTACTCCTTCAGAGATGTGGAATTTACTGCCCAGCTGCACTGAGACTCTGGAATCTGTTTTGAACCTCAGACTCTCCTGTGGTTTCAATGCCAAGGCTCTAGTCTTATGAATACTTCAGATTTAAGTTCATCCATCTATCCCATAGTGGTGAAAGCAGACAGACATATAGACACAGGCCTTTAAAAAGCTTTAAAGCAACATTTTCGTAGGTAGCATAGAGGATATAAGGATCAAGGGAAAAAAGTCAGCCATAAGTGTCCTCCAGTTACCTCTTCTCTCTGTGCTGGCCTTTAGGCTTATGTGAGAACCAAAATGTGAACTCAGAATCTTTTGCCTGTATCTATCTCAGCTGTTCTGCATAATATTATATTTAGCTCTCTGTGTAGGTCACCTTCCACTGATATAAAGGGTTTTTTTTTACTTTAATTTCTAACTGGAATACTACCCAAGAGCAGTGGAAGTCTTTCTCTGGCTACTTGTGATTGAATCCCCTCACTGCAGTACCCCTCATCTTGAACATCTTGACTGTAGCTTTTAAGAGTAAACTTTCAGTCTTCTATTTGTCCACTGTTCAGAAATATCCTGTTTCCCCAACTTCAGCCTCTTAAGATAAACTTGGTCTTGCAGTTTTTCCTAGTTTTCTGCTACATTATTGCTCTTAGAGGTTCCACCTGAAGGTTTGGAGCCTTCCATCCTATTGGGCATTTAGGCTGTCAGGCTTATTTCAGAGAGCTAATGCAGAACTGCTGCTTCACCCGAGGTATTCCAGATGTAGTGATTTCAAAACCTCAAGCAGAATTCACAAACTCTGCCTCCCAGTTACTGTGACACTGTGGGTTTTTATCTTTTATATGAATGCTAAAATCTACTTGTACCATGAGAAAATGATCCTTGTTTGAATATGTTGATTTTGTCTGTCCAAATGTATGTGTAATTTCAGGATTTATTTTAAATCTTTTGTGTGTAAGATTAAAATTAGTTTTAAGTTTATTAGGTTTTTTAGCATTTTCCCTCTTCCTCTCTCATTTCAGATGTTGCGGTTGTGGACATGAGTGATATTTCCAAGCAACCATCACTGTTTTATCACCTTGGCGTGCGTGAAAGCTTTGACATGGCTAATAATGTTATACTCTACCATGACACTGATGCTGACACTGCTCAGTCTCTCAAAGTAAGGTTCTCACTTAAAAATTTGCTTTGTTTCAGAAAAATCCTTAAATAATTGATCCTGCAAATGTTCATGTTTCTCTGAAACTTCCACTGAATGTGATTTCCTGAGAGCTATGTAACAAAATCATGCTAAGAAAAACACCTGATAGTAAAAAAAGTAATAATTAGAATAATGTAAAAAGCTTGTCTGTAAGAAAAGATCCATGGTATGGTACTGATTTTTCTTGAGATGGTTAGACTTGGAAGTGAGAATGCAGGTCTGATTTTTTTCCTTCCTTTCCCTTTTTTAATTAGAATACATGTAAAAAAACGTTATGATTTGTATAATAATGACAGCTGAACAAGGGCTGTGTTGCACCCTACTGCTACTCTTGAAGCACTTCTGTCAGATGAGTTTGTACTTCCGGAGTGATGAGTAGCTAAGACTGCAGGAATCTCCCTTTTATTGCTGTTTGAAGATAAAAAAGAGATCCCGACCAACTCGTTTTATAGGGCTGTTGTTCATTTATTGTAGGATAATACATGCTCTATATTGAAGTCCTGAAATTGCTGTTCTGGATGCATTGTGGATGGAGGTTGCATATTGTGGATGTTTCTCTCTTTCTCAGTGCAGGTTCTCTTTGTTTTAGATCACATTTAGACTTTTATCCTCTATATCATCATCTACTGCTGGTTTTAATAACATCCATTTTCCTGTTACCTTCACTAAGAGCAGCGTTGTTCCTGCTTTGTGTTTTTTTCCTTATTTTGAGTTACTGCCTCTTAGTACTTCATATTTTTCATCAATGGACATCAATTTTCATTTTTGGACATCAATGTCCAAAAATCCCTTTTGGAATTCTCCAATCTCTCTTTATCATATAAAAATATTAAGCTTAAGGTTAATTTTGTCTGAGTCTCCTTCTCTTTTCCCAGAAAAGCTCTGTTCTGTCACAGCTTCTCTTTCCTCTTTTCTGCTTTCAGTGTCATCAGCTTTACACTGATGTGTCTATTATCCCATACTTCCTTTCTTCAGGTGGTGGTCGACATACACATTCACATTCTGTGTGACCTGGAGTCACAACAATTTGAAGCTGGAACCTCTCACACTCTTTGCTCAAAGAGGTTATCCATACAGATATTCACTAAGGCGTATCTGTATGCCATCCATTCCTCTAGCTAATCTGGGTGGGCAGCCATACAACTTTTCATCCTGCATTGGTAATATACCTGACTGCAAAGAGATCTCTCATTTTTATTTTTCATTAACATAGTTTTATCTTTCTTTTATGCTGTCACTCAATCAGCTTGGTTCTCCCAAGGATATGCTAAGTTTTGGGAAACACAGGGTAGAGGCTAGTCGTCTTTTATTTGTCTGTGCCCAGTGAAGACCTCTGTGGCTTTGATTTCAGAACTTTGTGCCAAGCACGTATTCAAGCACCTGCTCTGTAACTGGAGTGTTGAATGACCTCCAGAGTTACATCCATCCATAGGATGGGCCTTCAGAGGGATTGTTGCCAGAACCTGCAAGTCTTCGTACTGTCAGTTCTGGGGCTTTTTTCTAAGGATATAAAGCTCAAGGACAAGTCTGGGGACCTGGGAACGTTGGAGTTGCTTATATGGACTGGGTCACTTGAGGCTAGAAAAGCTGCTATCTGCCTTCATCTCTCTTCTGCTAGGAAGAGTGTCAGTGTCACTGACCTCTTCCTCATCTCTCAGTTGCTTGCACGATCTCCTTGGCCTACACAGGTCCTTAGCATATCTTACTGTGGGATAAGAAGGCTTGATTTAAGTTGCTGGAACCAAATAGAAAAGATCACCTGGATCAAGTGCTAGAGTAGTGTAAGCAGGGGCCTAGGGCATGTTTCAGTACTACCGTGATGTCCTTGATACCTCTTCTGCAGCTGAGCCTCAGGTCAGTGCTGGATACCATTCAGATATGCTGATAACACCTTTCTTAGAAATATGTCAGAAGGTAAATAGGGATTGTTCTTGGGGTCTTCCGGTGAAGAACAGTTCATGACATGTTTCGTGGCTTAGGTGCTGGGTAGTTCTCAGAGTTCATTCCTCCCCGCTGAGAAAGATCTTCAGAAAGATCTGCAGTAGATAAAGCTTTGCTGGAGATACTTGCTTAGCTAGATAGACATACTAATTTTCAGATACATGGTATTTCAGATGTCCAAGCCTTCCATCACTTTTGTTACTTGTTATTTTGTTATTTTATTTGGCTTAAGGAGTTTAAGTTAATCAGTAATTCTGTTTAAGTTTTGGTACCTTAATGTGTATTTTTTATCATCTGCTGGTGTTTCTTTTTTCTCAGGTCATAACTAATTTGGTCAGTTTTTTTTTCCCTTCCCTTCAGAAATTTATTTATTGAAATCTAGGTTGCTGTGCATGCCTCTTAAGAGTGGCTAACCTAGGTATTATAAAGGCAGTATTCATGACTGCTATTATTTCTACCACGAAGACCTGTGAAGTTCAGGCAGCCTGACTTTATACAGCTTATTTCTTAGGACCCATCCTGAAATTCTCCCAAGAGCTGTCTCTTTGGTTTCACCAATATTCTTTCCAAAACAACCTAGCTCCAAGCATATAAAAGAATATATAATCCAGATTTCAAGAGAGTCATATTTGGAGAACTAAGACTCTTAGATAGTCCCTGATATTTTGTCTGTTGTTGAGGAAAAGGGTGCATGGACAAGGTTGTTTCTGTGTAGTGGTTCACCAAGTGGATTTCAGGTTGTCAGACATGAAGTTGCTCGAGCAGAATCATTTTAGGTTGTCAGAGTACATACAATTATATCGATAACCTTGCTTGTAAACAAATCTATATCTAACATTTGTAGCATGACTTATCTGGAGCTCTCTTTAGTTTCACCAAACAGTGTTCATTGGATATGTAAGTCATCACTAGAAGGAGGAGGAGGAAGTTATTTAGCAGCAACTGGAAATCTTTGAGGTCTGGTTTACATTCCCATTAGTTATTATCTGCCTCATGGTTTCAATACCTCTCTTTAGATTTTGAGGTTAAAAAGAATTATGGTTTAGGAGGAGTGTGTTGGTCTGTGCCCATCCAGATAGGAATGGGGCTTACATATCTTAAGGATACTCTTTCAGAGAAAAAAAAATCTCCAGCTTTGAATGATTTTGTCTTATGAATGCCCAAAGTGTGTCTGGGTACGTGGAGTGCCTACCCTGAGAAACTCCAATGACTGGCAAATACAATTTCCTTTGTCTTCCGAGTGCTTCTTTAAATAGGTTTCTTTAAATAGGGTTCTTCTCTGAATCACTAATTTTTTGCTAACCTGAACTACTAAGATTTTTCTTGATGTTGTTCTGGCCCTTTAATTGGAATTTGCTGTGGCAGAAAATGTGGATTATGCTGTGAAGAACACATCTGTATTTGTGTGTATATATACATGTATACCAGTTATTTTTATTGGAAGTAATAATTCTCTGTAAAAATGAATAAACTTTTTTTTTTTTCTTCCCAGGATATGGTGTCTCAGAAAAACACAGTAAGTATTAAATCCGCATTCATTTTAAAACGCAAAATGAAGATACTGCATTGGAAGCAACTCTAATAACAAAGCTGCCAAGCATATACATGCTCTGTATGACTGAAGGAAGTCTGGTTTACCTACATACAATTCAAACTAGTGGAAATCTAGTTGACATCCTTTCCCAAGTAAAGCTCAATTAAAAAAATTACTTTTCTTTAGAAGTTCCTTTTTAAGTTCTAGACAAGTGCCAGCAGATATATGTTATATATGTAGGTTGATAGGTCAAAATGTAACCTCAGAAATTCAAAGTCTCTTCCTCCCTCCACCACTTTCACCCACTTGGGTCAATGTATATGTCTGTGATGCCTTAATAGGCATCTCAAACAGCTTTGGCTACAATATACCCTTCCTCGTCCTCACAAATACACATTTACCTAGGAATGCAAAGGCTTATTTCCCAAAGCAAAAATATTCTTACCCTTAATGCAAGTAAAAACAAGTAAGTAAGCCTGCACCAAGATCAAATTAAGTGGTTATTTTAAGCTTATTGCAATATGTCTGGATATCTTGGACAGTTACATATTTTCATGTCATGTCCGTCATTATTTTCATTAAACACTCTACGCTGTTACTTTGAGGACTATTGAATTTGCAAAAATCTTCAACTTCCATTTATTCCTCTCAGTTTCGCCACATTCACCACATACTTTTTTTCTTCTGAAGAGTATAGAGCAGGACTGAAATAATGAAGTGTTCGTAGAGTTTGCTGATAATTTAAAATAGAACTAGTGGAGATAATGCATTAGTCACAGTAGTTTATTTTGAGCTGCTGTTCATACTTGGCCACAGCACTGCATGTAGGCTAAAGATAGAGCAGGTGAATAAGTCCAGGTCATTTTCCTGTCTGCCTTGGTGATCTTGAAATAGTTTCACCTGTGGGGCATGAAATGTGTTTAGTGGTCTGTAGTTCTGTGAAGGGGGGCCTTGGAATGAGGCAGATTTGTTTGTGAATGCTACTATCCATCAGCTGAAGGACGATCAAAATGTCACGGATATGTGTTTGCCCCTCCAGAGCAAGGGGGAGAATTGTGACTGAACCATTTGGTGGTTAATCCAGAAATGGAGTAAAGGCAAAGAGGACAGTGGCAAGTTCAGCTTAGTGTGATCAGATTAGCAGGCCTGAAATATTTTCTTTTGGCAGGTGCTTTCTCCCACAGAGGGAGGTTCTTACCTTCATGTGGAAGAGAAGATGGCTCTGGTGACTCTGGTGACTTGGTTTCCACAGCAGGACCCATTGTTAGATCAACCATATAGCTAGCAAAATGGGCAGGGAGGCATCCTGAAACCAGGCTCCTGACCCCTCCTTTAAAAAGGAGGGATTGCCTAACCCACTTTCCTCGAGTGCTTAAATTAAGAAAACAATTGTGAGTAAAATACAGTGAGAAAAAAAAATTACTTTAAATACCAAATATGGGTTCTTGACCCTTTTGTGTTATTTGAAGTTGTTCATATTCTCTTTTATTAAATGAATGACCTTCCATATTGCATTCTTTTATCATTTTTTAATCAGAAAGTACCACAAACTACTTAGCAAGCTGAAGAGTTAATAGGTTTAAACTTTATGTTTTTCTAAGTTGGAATTGGCTTAAAATTTTCCCTCCTTTCAGAACCTGTCATTTGTCATGAGAAGCACGTAGTTTGCCTCTGCCCCGGTACGGTGCTGCTGCTTCATTGCTTGGTTAAATCTTTTACAGCTGTATGGTTAATGTCTTGTTTGGAGTTAATTGCTGATGAGAGTTGCTGTGCTAGTTAAGTAGGTACAAAATTGCTGTGAATTTACTGTGTCCTATCAAGTATGTAGTTACATAACCATTTCAGTTTAAATGCTGTATAATAGTTACAGTAGTTAATATCCCTGTACTAGGGTTCTGTGGTTTCTTATCACTTTTCCTAGCTGAAAAGAGTGGCTATGCCTCTGTCATAGCTGTGGAATAGCAAAAAGAGCTTAAAAAGCTCTTCACTAGTGTCTGGAGACATGTTGCAAAGAAGATAGATACTTGATCTGCTAAGCCTTCCTCTAGCCCCGAGGCAGCCACAGAAATACCATTGTTGTTTTTATTGAGACAAGTCCTCTGCTTCTCTTATGAGCTCTGTGTCCACGCATCCGCACTGTGTGAGGGAAGGGGGCCAGCTGAGACTGCTAGGCACAACACACTGTTTTCCCAGCAGCAGCAGTGACACTTGCTGTGCTGGCTGCTGTAGTGTGAAGCTTTATCTGAGGTTTCCCTGTTCTCACATTTGCGATTTATCCTGCAAAACTCAAGTCATGTACGAAGGTGCAAAAAAATCATAGCGTAGAACAGATGTGGAGCCATGTAAAAGATGCAGAGAAGACGAATGTCTGGTATGTCATCTGGGGGATTTTCTCTTGTGTTTTAAAAGTAAGACTTGAAGAAAATGGGTGTTTTCCTTGTAAAGAAAAGATTATTCTAATTCAACTTCAAGGAGGAGGCAATAGTGATGAAACTGGACACAGAGATGAAAACAGTGCATAGAAAAAAGATCATCAATTCAAAATTGGGCCTAAGTACAGCTGATCTAAGAAGGAAAATTATATAGTAGCGTGCTGTGGTAGTGTGAGTCTGAGATTTAATAGTTTACTGTCTGAAAGAAGTGCGTAAGAGTAGAACTTCCTTCCTTCCTTCCTTCTCTCCACCATCCAGGAATGAAGTTTTCAGGGCTAAGATAAGATGGAGAATGTGATTCAGTTCTACTTGACTCCCCCAAAAAAGCAATTAAAATTCTGTATTGATAATTTATTGCATATTTGTATTAAAAAGGAAAGAATTATTTGCTGTGGGAGTTCATTTCCCAAGAAAGAATTGACCTGGCATGAAATTCAACATCAAGATTCTATGTCCCATCAGTTAGGTTTCCTTCTGAGAGCTCCTCTGAGATTTGAGGACTATTTTCTGCTAGTTTTACTGAGGGTATATGGACAGTTTCCTAGTTTCTGTCAAAATTATCATTGATAAAATAAATTGCAAATAGGCAGTCTTGCGGAACAGTTTGTTTCCCGTGTCATTATGGAAAAATCAAGGTTTGAAAGCACAATGAATGCTACAGGACTGTAGGGCAGAGGAAAATAAGTTTATAGAAAACGGGCTTGTGCTTTGAAGTTTCTTTAGATGTCAGGTAAACAATGGGTTACTGGAGAAATGAAATTTCAAGGATTTTTGAAAGCAAAAATTGCTTAAAAAAATAATCTTCCCCCAAACTAAAGTAATAGATAAAATCCATGGGAAAGTTGTTCAATTTTGATGCAACATTTTCTTGCTATCCTTCATTATTTTTTTTTCAATGGGGAAATTTCCTCACTCTCTAGAGAATTTTAAGGAATTGTGCACAAAAAAAGCTCAAGGTTGAGTGAAAAAAAGAGTGCACAGGAGGCTTTTTAAAAAATGCTGGAGTCTGGAATCAAAAATTCTGGCAATAGTTCTAACATTGGTTGCACATACTTGGAGATACGGACTTTGATCCATTCAGTTTGTTTGAATGTGGTATTGAAAATACAAACAGTATCTTCCCACTCTGGAAAAATTACTATGCCGAGTACAGAATTTAAAGAGAGAGACCTAATAGTTAATTTTTCATTGGTGGATGGTGTGCCTGAAGAAATTTGGTCAACCCTGTTAATTGCTTTTGGGGCAGGTATTTAAAGGGCAGTAAGCTGGCTATTAAACCCAAAAGTTTATTGCAGTATGCATATGCCTGATGTAGCATTTTCAGAGATTTAAATGGTTTTGGGTTGGTTGTTGGTTTTGAGGGGTTTTTTTGTTTGTTTCATTAAATCATGCAGAAGCTCTTACAGTAAGCAGAGAATAATGTCTGGGACACAGAGGAGTCATAAGCAAAAATTCTCCTTTATCTAAAGGGAACAGGATTGCAATTAAGCCTTGCCACAAGGGGGTTTTATGTTGAAAAATCACTTTTTATTGTAATTGGCAGAAAGTCTCTTCAGAGTTTCAGTAGCTGCACAAATTAGACTGTATCTACTGTTTCAAGGCAATGAACGTTTAAGAAAACTAAGTAGAAAGATTTTGGCACTTGGACTCATATTCTCCGAATTAGTAGCCCTGGTGGATTGAAATGAGAGCCAAGACTCTAAAGTATGATTACATTACATGAATTTAATAATCTGAAGAAGTAGTATTGCGGATCCAATTTTTATTTTCTGATTATTCTTACAATATATAGAAGTTTGTATGATTGGTCATTTAATGATGTGTTTCTAAAACAGCCTGACTCAGCAGAAGTATTAAAAGAGTTTGCAAAAGGGCACGGAACGAAAGAGGAGTAGGAACCTCTTAAATACAGACAATAATTTTTCCTTTTGGGGGAGAACAGTACAAAGGCAATGAATAACCCAGTAGATACTGCTTTTAATGTTTCTAATAGTGAAATATGCCACTGTTATTATTGGTATAATGAAAACTAAGGCTTTTTAAATCTATTTATGAAAGTTAGTGTTTTTGGGAGTGTTACTATCTCAAGTTATGCTTACTTATATTGATTGGGCTATAGTTAACTGATGAGGTAATGTTCTGATTGATAGGTTTGTGCAAGTAAGACTTGAAAACATCTCAATGATGATACAAGGAGATGAATAGACAAATAGATCATGTCGGTCAAGAAATCTATCTTTCTGGATGGCCAAGTATTGCACTGTTTTCATGGCCTTGTTAATATGGACTTGCTGTAAATACCTATATTAATTTTCTGCTCTTTCTTTCATTAATAATTTCTCTATTTGTGTGTCATGTCTGTCTTTTTGATTCTTATGCTGTTTTGTCACGATGTGTTCCTCTCTGTTTTATTTCAATTTGGAGTAGGTTGCCAACCACAAAGCTTTTCTTCGGCTTGACGTACCTCCTGAGTACCACAGTGGTAGTCTGATAGGCAAAGTATGTATCCCTTTAAATCCGCTTTCTGTTGAGTAGGTATGCCGTCTTACCACTCTGTTTCTAGGCATTTAAAAATGTATAAGGATGCTTTAAGAATAGCGCTTCGCAGGGTCTTTCCTTTCAAAGCAATTGTAATCTTGGAGTACCGGTTCCTTCCAAGCTGGATCCCAAGCAGTTGGAATGTTTGGCTTGTGATAATCCGTCTTCACAGACTTTACATAAAAGGACTGCATGTATTCAACTTCAGAAGTAACGAATTAGCTGTGCAGGCATAATTCCCACCCTACAATGCAGAGATTTTACTCAACATTATGTATTTGAAAAAAGCCCCACAACTCTTGAATTCCAGCTCGGTGTCTCTGTCACACAGTGACAGTTGCACTGGCGTTAACTGTAGCAGCACAATTAAAACACCTGTTTACGTTATTAAAGATCGAAAGTTTACTTTTAAGAGCATTAGCAAGATGTTCAGAGACAAAAAGCACCCCACGATTGGCCTGTCCTGCCTACAGCCTGCCGATGGCCTGTGTGTGCCTAATTCCTTCAGCTCTTCACCAAAGGCAAGGCTCTCGGCGGAATTCCTTTAACCATTTTGCCCTGAGGAACAGGTCCCCCTCTCAACTTATTTTTCAGGTCTTTTCTGGGGTTTTTTGTTTGTTTGTTTATTTGATTTTGTTTTGTTTGGATTTTTTTTACCTTCCTAGAATTTTGATGCTTTCGTAGTAGATTTCAAGATGATGTGACTGAATACAAAAGTTTCATTGGCAGCATATTGGGCATACATTATCTGCTGGAAGAGAAGCTACTGAGAGCTTTTTTTTCTTTATTACCCCATTTTGCTTGTTTTTTGTAATTTTTAACTTTAAAATTTCTCTAAATAAGACAATAAAAAGAGCTTAACTGCTAATCCTGAAATAAACCAACTCAGCATACAGTAGTCTTTATAAGATATGAAATTATAATTCTATTACAATTAAACAAGTCATTATAGATTTTATAGATATTTACAGCTAGAACTGCTATCTATGTTACTTCATACACACCTGTGCTTTTCATTCATTATCTTAAAAAGCAACAGTTAGTGTATGACAGGACATTAATTTTCACAATGATTAGCTTTTGGAGTCAGAGACCAGCATCCTGAGTAGATGATCAGAATCAAGGATAACATATTCATCCATCTCTAGCCCTGGATAGCATAAGAAACGTAGATGGACAGTACCAATTTTTTACACAATGAAGATAAAAAGGACTCTCTTAGGAAGGCCGCATGCTCTATATGAAGAATCTTTACAATTTGTTATATGTAAGTATTGGACAGAAGCAGCTAGAAAATTGGAGCTGGTTGCTTTTCAGTCGTTGATGTTCTCAAATATGTGCAGGGTTCCTGCACACAAAGATGAGTCTGTCATGGATAAAAATGTGTTTTTAGTTGCATAGATTTCACTATCCAAAAAGAGGCAAGAAATCTAAGTCAAATAGGTGAGATGTTGGCTGAATAAGATAATACAGTATTTCAGGTATCCTTTAATTTTTTTCTGAAAATTACTTTACCTTTTTAGTAGATAATTGCAGCTTGCTTTGTGTCACAAGATACAGTATATCTTCAAATTGCATTTTTTTTCGATTGAAGAAGAGCTAATTCACTTTTACAGGTTTAAGAATACAGTTTATATACAAGCAGCTTTTGTGTTGCATTGAACTCAGTGTTTATATGAATAAATCTGCGACTAAATTGTTTTAATACACTGGTGGTTTGGGTTACAATTTTGCTGACTTTTTTTAGTAGGAAGTAAAGTTTACATTGCAATAGATAATTCTATGGTTACGTTATATTATATTGTAGGGTTTATGAGGAAGGAATGTGGCTTGATATTCATCTGGGAGAAATAATTTTAAATTCTAAATCCGTACAGACTCAGATCAGCAACAGGATGTACTGATACAGGGTTTTTTTCATCTGCATTTTTAGTATCTGCATACCCTACACTGTTACTTGCTGTGAACAGTTTATTTTTCTTCTCTGGTTTATTAATGCATATAAAATTGTAACATCTTCATATCCATTCATTTCATCATCTCAGCATTCTATCATTCTTCAAGGTGACTTTAAATGGCTACAGCCTTATTGCAGGCTTAGGTGATATGAAAAAATGAAAGGTATGATTTTGCTGTATGTGTCTGATGTCTTGATATCCACAAGGTGGTGGGTGAAGGGTATTTAGTGGTAGTTACTGTGTTAGATGTGTCATACTGACCCAGTGCTCCTATGTAGATACTCTGAAATGCAAAGTTTACTTTCCTTTTAAACAGCAGAGAATTGTTGTAGCTCAAAATGGGATATTAATGATTCTGTGTGGAAAACTTCACTGTTGTCTGTTTTTTTGGGTCTTGCTCAGGAGTTGAAGACTTGCTGGTTTCAGGCTCTGAAGGGCATTTCTTGTTTCTTCTCCCCTTTCAACACCTTGATCATGTTTGTACTTTTTACATGGCATAGTAAGGATTTTGGTTTTTTTTTTTCCTAAAATTCTGTATGGAAAGTCTATATAATGTGTTTCAAACCATTTCAAAGTTTTTTCGGTTGGTTGGGTTGGTGTTAGATGGCATCAAGCAGCCTATATTTTGAAGATCCTCTGGATTAAACATCTCCATAAAGTCTTTCCAATACCTGTGACTCTGTATTTCTCTCCGTGTCTCTGTGCAGAGCTCTGCGTTGTATCCTCCTTAGCACAGAGTGAGCCTAGAATATGCAAGTACATCTCTGATCCCAAACATTTGGGAGCAGAAGGTTAGTTTGTAACTTTCAAACCCTATTAGGGCCTGTGCATCACATTAAAAAATTGAGCGGTTTCATTGTACTGTCACTTAACAGATCTGGACCCTTATTCATCACCTTTCTGAATATTTGTAACTCTTCCACAGAAAATTCCTCAAATTTAATGCTTGCAAATCTTCTGTTAAACAGTGTGCTAAAGCTTCAAAGTGCACCAGTCCTAATCTAGCTGGTTTTTTTCTGACAGTAAAAGATTTCCACTTTCATTTGTGTTCTGAACTGTGCCTGTTTTTCTTTTAGGCTTCTAGTGGCAATTATTATTTTATTCCATACATCGTCACACCTTGTGCTGACTACTTTTGCTGTGAAAGCGATGCCCAACGAAGAGCCTCTGAGTATATGCAACCCAGCTGGGACAATATCCTGGGGCCACTTTGTGTCCCATTGGTGGACAAGTTTATCAGCCTTCTCAAGGATGTTAATGTTACATCATGGTAATTTCACAACACATACACCTCAGGAACCTTTGGTAGTCTCTTCTTAATGTTATGAAAAAAAGATTTCTAGTAGCATTGATGTTTTTATTTTCCACTACACTTAAGATAGTGTTAAAAGAAGCTGCTGACTTTACTGCTTTCTGTATCGATGTCCTGCAGCTGTTGCCGTTAACTAACCATGTTATACTAGAAATTGATTTATGGTTTCTTTCTGAAATATCAGTAAGCAAATGCAGTCTGTGGGTAAGGTAAAGTATAAACTACTGTGCATAAGGTTGTAATAGAAGATAAGATCAAAGCCTCTTCATAGGGCTCAAGGCCAAAGACTGTCCTTTTCTGTCACCATCTAAGTGTATATATATGGCAGCAATGGGCAATCAAATGTAACTTCCATGGCTTGGGGCGCTTTTTCGTTTGGTTGGGGTTTTTTTTAGTATTAGCCTTCTGATACCACCTAATAAACTCAATACTGTTCAGCCACTTCTACAAGGTGCTGTTGGAGTTTTGAGGATTGGGAAGTCTCTCTTGATTACTTACCCTGTACTCTGCAGCTAGTCTTGTTTTGTTTGTATTTCTGGAAAACTTTGGGAGAAACTGAGCTTCTAGGTTTTCTTTTTCCTAGTGTATGAAGCATGAAGTAGCACTGATGGTTTTTGAATTTCTTTCTCTTTCCCCATTGCCATCCGACCCAAGTGAAAAGATCTCCTGAAAACCCTTTTCTCACCTGGTCCCACTCTTAGGATCCCATAGATGACCCTGCCTGCTCACACTTTGTCTCTTACACCTCCGTCTATGGGCCTGGCACCTTGCTGGGCAGTGACTAGGATACTGCTGGCCTGAAGTAGTGCAGGCTACCACCTGCTTCTCCAAAACAGTGACAGTTGGATGGCTTGCATGCAGGCAACACAGGCCTGCTTTGAAGAAAGGGGTAAGAGGAGGGGCAGAAACTCAGGAAAGCGGGTCAGCATACACAAGAGCTATGTTCAGCAGCGCAGACTCATGAAACTACTAGCACAGCTGGTCCTGCTAGTAGTAAATTTTGGTACCACTTGGGGTTTGTGTCGTGGTGAAATGGTGCTCTAGGCACCAGCTAGAGTGCTACCACCAAAGGCACCAGCTAGGCACCAAAGCTACCTGTATACTTGGTCTCTGACATTAATGATCAGGGTTAGGGGTGATTTTGGTTTGGTAATTGTGTTGTGAAGTCCGACAGTAAAGCCTCTTTTCTCTTTCCCATTTTCAGGCTGAGCGCCTGAAAGAGGCTTTTGTACAGCTGCAGAGGTAGACACTGTCGTGGTAGATCCATGTAGAAAGGAACGTGTAGCTAGATGATCCCTCATTCCTGCCAAGGGACCAAAAACTTGAATAAGTTTGAAGAGGTTAAGTGTTGAATCACTCTTGAAAGAGATGCCCATTCCTAAGTCATTTGCATACTTGTGAAAAATGTCACCCAGTTACGCCCCTTTGGTTTGCCCAAGAAGGACAAATTATCAGTAGCCTGGTAGAAGACAATGTTGAATAGAAACCTGCAATCGAAAATCTGTGGTGAATTAGGCCTAACCTCCACTGACAGTGAAACAACTATTGAAAGCTTTCCAATAGTGCTCATGTGACCTCGCTGCTTTGCATTAAGAACATACCTTACACGTTATATGTAAGATACTGTGTGTGTTAGGGAACTTAGTTTTCTTTGCTGTGTGGGGGATTTATGATAAGCAAAACTGACTACTTTGCAATAAACGAAAAAGGCGTTGTGTGAACTTGAGTATGTCAGCTGACACCTGCTAACTTCCAAACTATAGACTCTATAGGTTGCTCCAGATAGTCACCTCTAAGTACCCTGCCCATGTTGTTTATACTGTCATGCTGCTCATGCATGTGTGAGTTTGTATTCTGCAAAAGCTGTTGTGTTGCATTGTGCAGTGGTGTTCGTGTAGATGCACTTACTGGGGGGTTTTACATAGATCCTGCCCACATTCTGTATTATTCCCATCGAACAGATGTGCATCTCACTGAGAAAATGATGCTTTTTGTTATAAATTATCCTTTTTATCAGAAAAATAACCATGTTTCATAAGGTGTACCTAACAGTCTTCTTCCCATATATCTATCTTTTATTTCTTTAGTGCCTATTATAAAGAAACACTGCTAAATGATATTAGAAAAGCTAGAGAGAAGTATCAAGGAGATGAACTGGCTAAGGAGCTGGCCAGGATTAAGCTTCGTATGGATAATACTGAAGTGCTGACTTCTGACATTGTCATAAACCTGCTTCTTTCTTACAGAGATATTCAGGTATGTTACTAAAGACTAAGAAAGATTATTTGATCATGGGATTTTGGCTCTTGTTCTTCTATAGTCCTTTGTTTGTTAAACGGGGATTCAAGCTGATAGTAAATTGTTACACTGTTTAGCAGTTGCATTTGCCTGTTGCGCTACGTAAGGGGTTTTAGACCCGTACTGATTTCACCTATGAACAAGAGACACAGATTAGGTGACTTCCTGAGGTCTCCTCCTTTGTTTTTGGTCATTTTTATCTTTCTTAAAAAAAAAAAATGCTCTACTGAGTAAGATGGTAACTTTTCCTTTCCCTTTCTTTCCTCCTCCACTCCCAAAGTCAAATAGATTTAGAAACGAAGAAAATGCACGTTGCGACCATTGTATTAGCCAGAGATGCGCAAGTTGAGAATTATCATTCAAAGAAACATTAATTTGTTTTTAAAATATATTTGCACTTTTTTCTTGCTTTCATTATTTAAATAAGTTCTGGTTTTGCTAAAATACAGCCTATGTACTATACTTCTGAACTGCCCATCTCTGTGTTTGATATACCTTTTAAAATATACTTCCAACCATTCTATGGCAATATTTTTTCCATCAGGAGCTAGATTGGTTATTTCTTAAGAATAAAAGGGTTGTGAGAGCGGTGGGTGACCATGTCATCCTGCATAACCCAATTTTCCATTCTGAGATGCATGTATTTCTGCAGCACTTCATCCAGCTTTATTGTGATCACCTCTGTTGATCACTTGTATTCTTTTAAAAGATCTTTTTCTTTGGGAAATGCAATCCTCTGTAGATCTGCTTTGAACAAAGAAATGTGAGGCCATTTGTGATGTCAGTAAACTGGCCTCTTCAGCAATGTATATGTGCCTCTCCCTGGAGAAACCAAAATGAATGCACAACCGGATAACATGCTGCAAAGTGAACCCTCTCAAGTTTGTGATGACCTGATGAAGTGTCATTCATCAGAAGTCAAAAGAGCTCTGAAAGACCCAGACTCATCACCTCTCCGTCCTGGTGCTGGGAGTGTAATCAATCAAACTGGCCAGGGTTAAGGGGGTTCCAGTAATTTGGGCAGTGGCATTGAGGTGAGGAAAAGCCAAGTACTGACATGGACAGACAAAATCCATGTTTAATTCCGTACACAGAGTCTGTGGCTGTTTCGCTGACTCTTCTAGGAACAGGCAGCTGAGAGACTGTCTAGCAGTCGTAATACTCTTTAGTTTAGTGATGCTTCTGCTTTCAGTTTCTTTTATTTCTTTCTTTCTTTCTTTTTTTTTTTTCTTAATTCTTACCAGGATTATGATGCTATGGTGAAACTGGTAGAAACACTAGAAATGCTTCCTACCTGTGATCTGGCTGATCAACACAACATTAAATTTCATTACGCCTTTGCACTGAATCGGTAAGAAAGATTGATTGGCGCTGTTTCATTTTATTGTGGTTCCATATGGGCTTATATATAGATTTATAGTGCAGATAATATAAAATTATTTTCCCTTTCTGCATGCACTAATATTCACCGCAGTCATCTTTCCTTAATCCCATAATTTCTGTGTACCAGGACAGCTTGTAACTTTTGAAATAATTGTTTTCAAACAACCATCATTTTGTCAGCAATGTGATGAGAGCGGATCTGTTCCAAATACCGTGTGAGTAATTGTGAAAGACTCCAGTGATGATACCAGTGGGTTCTTGGTTAGGCTGAGATTGCTTATGCTGAGTCACTGATTATTCTGAACATCTTGAAAAGTTGGGCATAATAGAGTTATGGGTGAATTATTAAAGTAATAGGTAGCAAGCGCTGCTTGATCCATGAGTACACAGGCATGATACAGCTTCCTTGACAGGCTGAAAGGTGATCTGGGCCTACAGGCGTTGCTAGATTAGGAAACACAGATATGTTACTGAACTCTTCTAGTTAGCTAAAGTTTTCTGTAGTGCCTATGCATAGTAGTTACTTCATTTCTAAAGAATTTATATTAAGATCTTATTGCAGAAAACAGATCTTATACAAATGAAATAATACGTAATAATCTGAGTAACTGGTCAGATGGAATCCACATGCTATTAAAAACTGTGATCTGCGATCTAACTAAAATCTGGCACTGGGCACTGTCAGGATGGCATATGTCAAAGAGATTAAGAACTTAATAATAGATCTAGAAAAGCAATTCCTGTGGCAGTTTTGGAAAGTGTTCATAAGGCTGGTGCCATTTGAGAGACTCATCAGAGTACGTGCAAAATTATTGCTCAGAAAAATATTTGATAATCACTGTGTCCGTTCTTTGTCAAAGAACAGTCTTCTCACAGCATTTTGCAACCATCTGCAAGGTCATAGATGTAGGAACAAAGAATGCAGTACATCCCAACAGGAAAGTCTGTAGAAAACAGTGGTTTTTGAAAAGGATCTGGAGGCTTCTTAATAGTCTGAGTAATCATCTGAGTGATGCCGTAGGACGTAGCTTTAAGTGATCTTTCAAAGAATGTAGTAATGACTAATACAGAGAGTATATAGCGCATAGGTGTGACCGATACTGTGCATAATTCTAATGCCCGTGCTTTTGTGACAGCTAGCTGTTCAGGTGTTTTTGAAGGGCGGAATTAAATCTATGTAAAATGCCCTTTTTATTAAAAAAACAAAACCAAACAAAGCCATTAAGCTCTGAGAAGTGAATTGATTACAATGAGAATTACCTCTGTGAGAAGCAATGTCAAAGCATCTCTCACAGACAAACATGACTAGAGGGATGTTTGGAACCTTACCCAAATTTTGATGACAAAGCCTTTTTTAAGAAGAAGGATAAATGATTAATAATTAGCTCTTGATACCAAATATGTGAATATAGTTCCTACATGTAATTCAGCTTACGTAGTTTTCTTTTTTTTAAGACTGGAAGTGAAAAATGGGTATCTAGATTCTCCGCTCCGGATACCATAGGCCATTAAATCGTAGCTGATTGACAACCTGCTGAGCCTGTTCACTTGTTTCGCTGAAGGGAATCTTTCAGAAAGTTTTGATCTGAATATATGAAGATAAAGAGAATCCATTTATATTCTTTGCAGTTAGCTCTAGTATTTATCACACCTAATGAAAGATAATTTCTTCATTGTGCTGCTCAAAAATAAAAGGAAAAATGCACTTTTGGTATAAAATTGTTAATGTTTAACACAAGTCAGTATTTGAAAGTAGAAGCTGGTGTTTTGATGTTTCTTGTGATTATGTAAATTTTAAACCATGTCCTGGCTGTAGAGTTGTTACTGTTATTATTGAATGATACGGTTTTCCACTTTTTTTCCCCTAACCCCTAAAAATTACAGGCTTGATCTTACAAAGCTTCTGAAATTCTAGTCTCCCTAAGATATCATCACGCTGATGTCTTGACAAGCGATTTCAACAGAAAAGATTTGACCCTATTTTTTTCAAAAGAAGTTTGTCCAACGTTTTATTATTTTAGGAATTTGACTCAAGGTGTTTAAATTTGCCAGTAAGAAGAATGCTAAGGTCATGCCCTGTCCTTGGGAAAATAACCCGATTTGATCAGTTTTCAAAACTTCTTCGTTTAGATGTGCATAATAAAATTGGCAATCTCCTTTACTCTGTCTTCAAACTCTTTCTATTTTGACCAGCATGTGAACGTCATGCCATTAAATCTTCTGTTTGGACAACACCAGTAGTGCTCTTGTAAGACAAGACAAAATTAATTGCTCATGAACTTGGTTTCATTAAGGAGATCACTAGCCTAGACCAGAGTGACTCTCCTTGTGTTCTTCTGGGAGCAATTTAAAAATTCCTGTGTGAAACTTTTTTCAGAAATTAATGAACATTTTTCCATGAGTAAGAATGCAGGATTTAGCTTCTATAGATGTTTTTGCCTTCTTGAAACAAAGTGATGGACAAAAGTCAAAAGTTAAGACTTGAACATTTTCAGAACAAGTGCACTTACTTTTAAATGTCTCCTAAAGTGTTGCTTTTAGCATCGTACTTCCGTAGGTTTTTTCAATCACTTATTTACTTTTTCTGTTTTAAAAATTAATTCTTTTTAATGTGTTCTATCAGAACCTATTTATGAAAATACAGAACAATGTTTTCACTAACATTCTACTAATTTCAGCATATGGAACCGTATTAGTGTTGCTCAGATCAACTGATTGAGCCTACCAGGAACAAAATACATTGGACGCAAAACAGAATTAGCAGCTGTAAGAATATCTGACCATGCAGAACTCAATGTTTGCTTAATTTCATTATGAAAGTGTACCAGAACTGTGATCATAATCAAAAGAGAAAGTAATTCATTTATTTCCTCTTGGACTCTGTAACTGAGTTCTGTTGGCAATTAATTTCACTCAGCGTTTTCAAGTCGGCGTTATTCTACTGCTACCCAGAGCTAGTGATGCGGCAGGCAAGTGGCAGAGGATTGCCTTGAGTGGCCTCGGGTTTTGCTGGTGCATCAGGTGGGCACAAGCCCCATCTGAATCACAGTTGCTTGCAGTTCTAGGTCCGAATTTACAAGCTGTGCTAAGGGAAGGGACAGGGATGTTTTACTTAGACACAGCAACATCCCTGGCTGCATGACTTCTGGTTCAGAGCCAACCCAGGGTCTGGCATGGTGCCAAGAGTTAGGGCTGGGCCAGCCACTAAACAAATGACAGATGTTCTCTATTATTCCCTCCCTCTTCACCCCACCCCCCACCCCCCTTCCCAAAGAGTGGAAAGAGAACAGGAGCAAGGGAGAGAGACTTGTGGATTTGAAAAGAAAACTGAAACAGCTTTAATGAGAATAATAACAATAAATTGAAATATATATAATACCAGTATCAAACCCAACTCCCCTGATTGCAATCATGTCACTGTCACCATTGATGCTGTGGGCAGGCACTGGGGAAGGCCCAGGCTGGGCTCAGCAGCCAGCGGGAACCGGATGCAGGAGCGGGATTCCCGAAAAAAAAAGCCCAGTCACTGGCTACTGAAGAAGAGGCAAGAGAGTGAGACCCTTGTGTTCCTTCAGCTTTATACCGAATATGATGTCTGTGGGATGGAACA
>NW_010389405.1:0-5405 GCF_000710305.1 Buceros rhinoceros silvestris
CTCTCCCCGTCCCCGATGCTGCCTCCGGGGGGGCAGGAGGGCAGCAACGGGGGACAGTGGGGACACGGCCCCGCCGCCCTGAAGTCCCCGCTGTCTCACTCTGCCGGGATCCAACAGAGACGGCCGAGGAAAGGGGGAATACACGGAATTACTTTGAAACACGGGGAAAAAAGTCTATTGAGCTTATTTCTGGCCTGTAGTCGGTTATTTGAACGCGCTGTTAAAACCACTATGCCGTTCTTATGAAGTGTTTCAGCAGGGGTGTTTGAACTGGTGATAGTAATTAATTATGATAAAGTCTACAAGAGTAGCTAGGCAGCAGCTAGAGAGAACAAACCGTTCCTCAAGTTAAGCAATTAAGAGACTTAAAAATACTGTTAGACCCAAACTTACCACTTTTTCCAGCAGAGGCATAAGCAAATGCAGGCTGCTCTTGTGTTCAGAGCAGGGGCTACAAACCTGGGTCAGAGCTGGGACACTCAGGCAGCACAGGTCCTCTCTGCCACCTGGGAGGGCCACCCAGCACCTCGACCTCAGCATCTGCCACTTCTCCAGTCAGAGGCGGGGTGAGATGATGATTCAGAAGTGCCATGGGGCAGCTGGAAGTGGCAGTTGGAGACTTTTCCAAACCCGGAGACCCTGGACTCCTCCGTCGTGCCCCTGCACTTTGGAGATTTGGTTTATTTTAATGCTGCAGCCACGGTGGCTGCCCTGGGGGCTCCCTGCTCCTCTTTGGGGCCGGTGTGACCCCATGGGAGTGAGCTTGGGAATGTTACATCGGTTCTAATGCACAGGAACATGTGAGCAAGGGAAGGAATTGTCCCTTCCAGCAACAATTAGCTGCTGGGTAAGTTGAGGTTTATCATCAATTGCTTCAGTTGCCATCCCAAGGGAGACTTTTCCTTCAGTCAGGGATCTGCAAGTCTGATCAAACCCACGCTCTTCTCAAGAGTAAGGGGGTCGCTCTCAAAGGCAAACCTTTGGCACAAGGGTTGCTTAAAATTTTTAAATTCCTTTCCCCCAAAAGCAGTTAGGAAAATTCTTTCTGTCTCCCCCTTTCTAACTTTTCCATAAGTCTTTGTGAAATGGGAGAGGTGGGAAATGGGAGAGGAAGATCCTTGTGATAAACATCCATGAAAGCAAGTTTCTGTTTTAGATGTTTTCCTCTAGAAAAATATTTTGGCCAGAATGAGCCCTCCAGTTTCCCAAATCTCTTTGAAAAATGCGAGCCTTCAATATCACTTTCCAAAACAAAACCAGAAGAGATGATTATCAAGGCATAGGAATTTTGGAGCGATTCTGACCACCTGAAGTGCTACTAGTAATTGAAAGAATCTGGTTAAAGCACAAAAAAAGCAGCAGGACAGCCCTAACTCCCGTCAGATCGTCCCCTCTACTGCAGTAATTCTCCGAAGCAGAGATCACCTCCCCGCTGTTCGGTGTAGACACACACACGTGGTCACAGCCCATGTTTGAGGAGGCTTTATGGAGGCTTTACGGTCTGAAGTAAACAGGGCAGGTGGAAGGTGGGAACAGGATGGGGAGAGCAATGCACCGGCTCACGGGAGCAGGTTGGTTGAGTTGTGTAGAATCCCTCATTGGGTGGTTTCAGATCACTTTGGGGGACAGTTTTTTGAACAGCATGTGCAAATAAACAGCTCTCACCATCTCCAGGTGATAAGTTACCGCCATGGAGGCAAGGTCTTGTCAAGTGGGGGAAGAGGCATGGGTTCTCCTGTCATGCTCCAGCAAAAGACATGCCAGACACCCTTTCAAGGTCTGCCTGCACTATCAGCGTGAGGAGAGAGAAACAGTTGTCTTGACAGGTTTATTTTTCCATCTTTGTTCATGCTGCTGCTTCTTTTGTCCTCCCTTTTTTCAGCTGACTTTTCCTTTCCCTTCCACTGTTCTTGCCCTACGTTTTATCCTGCCTCCCCGTCTGCCTTTCCCAAACTTTTCTGCAGGTCTCCAATGGCTCTGTTATCACACATCTCCTGTTCCTCTTCCAAGAACAACACTCGCGGATATCTGTTTGGGGCTTGAAAAAGCCCTCGCATTCATGTAGCACATCTGGACATTTAGATAGCACGTTTTGTGGAGCTCTTAACATGTCAAAGCAGGACCACTCGGGCAGCAGATGTGGTGGCTTAGCATCTTTGGTTTAACTGGGAGAAGACCAAAGCACTGAGAAGAGAAACCTGTTGCTGGAGGTTGCCCATGAAGCCACGGGCAGATCCAGCAGCAGTCACGGGGATCACGTTTTGGATGGTGCCTCCAGGAGAGGAATGCAACGTGGAAAAGCCAGTGTGTCCTGGGAAGCAAACTACTCCTGAAACCACTCTGCATCTCCCAGCCTCTGGCTACATGTGGAGACAAGGGACTATTATAGCAGCGCCTTTCAGCTCCAGCGATAAAAGGAGTTGTACCACCAGCCACAAGCTGGTCTCCAGTCGCCTGACCGTGCTCTTTGCCCGGAGCCAGCGGTCACTTGTTTTTCTGGGTTCTTTTGTCAACACAGTGTTGCAGCTTTAGTTGCATTTTTTCTTTGGTGATTGGGTTTTTCTTTCTTGTAGAAGTGGGTTTGATCATACCCTTGATGCGAACTTTTTTCCCCATGGAAAATGTAAGCAAGACACGAGTTTCATTGCTGCCTGATCCATGTATGCCCTTAGATCAGCGTGCAAAGCACGTGTGCGCTTCATTATTATGTTTTCCCACTGCCTTCACCTGGACTTAACAACTATTTCCAGCTCATACGAGCTGCCGAAATCTAATTTCATCTCTGCTTTTGCCGAGAGCAAGAAATGAAGAGAGGGAATAAACCCAGAGCCGCGCTCGCTGAACACCACTTTGTTGCCATCTGCGGCTCTGCGGAGGGAGTTTGTGCACAGGAGGCTGACAGGAAACCAGCAGTTTTTCCAGGAAAAAAAGCCCTGTGTCCTCTGTGCTGCTCTTGTTGGCTGTTACCTGGTGGCTTGGAGAAAAAAATAACCTCCTCTAAACCCCAAAGCTACTTTTGACAGCGACAAATCATTAGCTTGGAGCCAGTCTACAGCATGACAAAATCAGCTTGAGGGGGGGGGGGAAATAACCAGATTTCTCTCTTGACGCACTTGTTAGATTTTCAAAGGAAGGAGAAATTGTTGTTGAGAAAAACAGAGAAGTGAGAGGACTGTCAAAGCAGGTTAAAAATAACTACCTGGGTATTATCATCTCCTCACACCGGAGTGTCTGCACGGCTGCTGTGTTTGCACCACGTCAGTTGGGCCATGGTTGCGTTGGAGATTACTGTAAATTAAAGCCAGAGACAGGTAAGCTGGAAGAGAGGCTTTGAAGGGGGATGCTCCCATGGGGCTTGGAATGGGTGATGAGGAGGGAAGTGTCCCCAGGCTGTGTTGTGGCAGGTGATCAGGAGCAAGAGGGACCACAGGCACTGGCTGCCTGTGCTGGGGGTGGTCTCCAGGGAGGTGGCCCTGTGCTTGGGCTGCTGGGTGCCCTTGGTTTGGAGCTGGTGGCCCTCCAGCATGGCTGGGAGCTCAGTAACACCACGGGGGCTCATCCCCACCCTGCTCTGGGGTTCTTGCAGGGATGGGTGAGTGTCCGCTGCTGGGTTGAGGGAGCAGGCGGGGACACTGGAGGTGGCTCCTGCTGATGTACTCTCCATGTATCTCCCACAGAGCTTTTTTCAGTCTCTCTTTGGGGAAGAGATCTGAAGTAGTGATGCCCTGGGGTGGGCTGTGTGCTCTGTCTCCTATACCTGTGCCCACCCTGGCCATGGCACAGCTCTGATGCAGATCTGGAGCTGCAGCTCCCAGTTCCTCTCCCACTTCCAGTTCCAGTTATGGAAAGCACCCACAAACTTTGGAGATGGCTTCTGGCCAAGAGCAGTTGCTGGGACAGACTGTTCGTAGTCTTGCTGTCTAACACAGCTCTCTTATCACCTGAAAATACCTGACGGGCCAGACTGGTGCTGTGAAGGGGCCACTAAACTGTAATCTAATTGATAGCCTGAACGCCAGCAAGTCCATTTTAACAGTGACCTGCAGTGTCTGCAGACAGACAGACCCGCAGAGCCGGGGAAAGGAGGGAGGCAAGGCAAGAGAAATAAAGTTGAATAAATATTTGCTCTGTGGCATCTACCAGAGAAATTCCTCCAGCAGGAAAACACACTGCAAATAAAGATACCGTATGCTGCTGGCTCTCCTTCCAGCGCGGGTCAGCTCGGTTGGTTTTGCCCCTTTGGGGCTCTCGGGCATCCTTGAAAATCAATCTTAACCACTGTGCCCCAGACGGAGAACGTGTTCTGTTGGTGGGAGCCAGGTCCCAGTGGAATCACTGGATGCTTCAAAGCAAAACTGTGACCACCCAGCGCCCACGGCTGTGTGTGGAGGAGGAGAACCGACGGACATCAGGCAGAGCTGCTCAAATGCAGGGCTGCTGCCATACAAAAAGCCGCCCAGGAAGTCATTTGGGCTTCAGTTAATTATAGTCTGTCTGGGTGGTGGTTGGAGGTTTATGAAATAGGAAGTGTTTTCTAACTGCATGGCTGCTTCACTCGGTGAAGAGGGTCTCAGTGACGTGCAGAAGGGGATGCACCTGCGGTGCCTGGTTCTTGTAAGCAGAAAGGAGCGCCAGGTCAGGAGAGCCTAGGCTGGGCAGCGAGGAGCCACCACCATCACATGGCACTCAAGTCAGTTAGGTGGCTCCAGACAAGCTCCGGCGATTCACCTGCCCGTGGTTTGGAGGTGGCTGCCCCATATCGCCGGGGGGCCAGAACCGGCACAGGCTTATGGGGACATGCTTGTGAGACACTCGGTGTGGCCAGTGAGATGGGCATGGTGGCACTGGTGACACCTGTGACTGGTTCTTCTTGGGTTTAGATATGCTTGACTGCCTCAGTTGGGCTATCTCCAGCGCAGATTCTCTCTTACCTCCCTCATCAGAGAATCCATTAGATTTAATTTGTTAACGCTGGTAAAACTCCCCGTCTCGCATGCCTGGTGTTACCTACAAAAACTGCTGTTGGATCCGTCGTTATTCCTGAGCTTTTGAAGGAGGGTTCTCATTTTCCCCTGTGTGCGAGTCGAGGTTTCGCCTGTAACCTTTGCTGTTGTTGTTTTGCACTGAGCAGAACATTGACTCATCGGCAGCCTCTGTGCTAACTATAATTAGGAGAAAATGCATTTACAAAGCTCTTTCCTCTGATGCAAGCACATGATTGTCCTCGCAGAGAAATAATTCTTGCCGTGCTTTCAGGTGGGTGTGGGCAGCGAGCGATTACGTTTGACATTTACATTATTGGAGTGGATTTTCCTGGCTGGACATGCTCCCGACGGAGCAGCTGAAGCCGTCTTGATACTCCCCACTTGTTTTGAGTATAAATCTTTTCTGATGCATAGGAACAT
>NW_010389405.1:5516-7324 GCF_000710305.1 Buceros rhinoceros silvestris
AAGAGTACAAATGTATAGAATGAACTAGTAATCAAAGAGAGCATTGAGACTATGTCAGGCTCCGAGAGACTTAGTTAGTGCTTTTGAAAAAGGATGAAAGTCAAGCGAAAAATATTCACTGGAGTTTTGTCAAGACATCGGCTGGGGAGGAGGCTCCTTGGGAGTGTCTGTGAGTGGTAATCCCGTCCCACCGCTCTATCTGAGCTCTGTTTTCACAGGCAGCCACGTGGCGCTTCATGCCCTGCTCTCAGGCAGCCCAGACTCCTGGATAACCCAGCACTGCTGGCCTGGCTGCCTCCCCCCTGCCACCCCAAACTCCCTCGTGTGCCCCCGCTACAGAGGCTGGGGGCTTGGCTGACTCTGCCCGCCTCATCGGGGCGAGAAAAAAGGCTGGGAGCTTACAGCATCCCCTCCTGCCTCTCTGCCTTGAAGTCAGAGCCACTCTGCAACCTCCTCATTGCTTTTTTTGGGTGCAGTTTTGCTCCCTCCGCCTGCACTCTCCTGGGACACCGGCGCTGCTGCCCGTGGGTTTTGCTTTTCCTCATTGCAAACACCCTCTGGAGGGAACAGACTGTGGCAGCGTTATAAAGAGAAGCAGAGTGAAGACTCGCCGAGCTGCACAGGGCTTTTTCTCTCGTCTTACGCCTTGCAGAGGCACATGGGTTTAGGGCCGAGGCAGAAGCGTCAGTCTAACATCCCATTAAAATGCTGCTGCTCTCACCAGAGTAACTGCGGGGAGAAGAGGCAGAGCTCAGCCCGGCTCCAGGCAGTGAGGAAGCTCATAAAGGTTCTCCCTTTGCTTCAGGGGCAAAAGCACAATTTTGGGAACTCTCTTGGCAGCCGAATCATAGGAAGTAGTGACGCACATCGCAGGCTGCTGCGTTTCACTCGATCACCTCAATAGCTGCAGGTTCAATAGCTCAAATTAATCAGCTCTGTTGGAGATAATAGGAGAGATTACGGCCCTGGACTGGCAGCAGCCCATGTCTGCAGGTGCAGAAGCACTGGTTTGGCAGGCGCAGGTTGCTTGCTTATACCTGCACACCTCTGACCCTGGATTAACTCGGGACACCCCTCTGAGGGCTCTCTGTAATGTTCTCTATCTCCAGTTCCCCCCCTCCTGCCCTCTGCCTCTGATGGGGGGTTATACCCAAAACCTCCTGCCCATATCGCCCTGCTGGGGTTGGTCTGACCCGGTCCCGTGGTGTCCGGCGCCCTTTGGTTTCTCTGTGCTGTGCCGTAGCCAGCTGAAATCGGTGGAGCCGGAGCTGGCTGGGGCAGGCAGTTAAAAAATAAATCATCTTTGGTTTTGCAGCCAATTAAAATAGGGTTGCTGCCTATCTTCCTCTTGGCATAAGAACAGGAGGGGCTCTGCGAGAATTTATCAGCCAGATGAAATGGCTGAGGCAGCTCAACCCATGGCGACTTATTCCTCCAGCAAAGATGTGTGAGGTTCTCTAGCTACTGTGGTATTTTGTGTGTGCACAATAACACGGTTCTAACCTTCAAAGCACCAACTGAAACGCTTCCAGTTCCTCCTGCCAGAGGTTTTCACGGAGCTGCTTATCTGCCCCGATGGGAGCCAGCAATAAATTCACCTCCAGCAGGTACAGCTGCCCGGCTTGTTTTACTTTTCATTGTTCCTTCGCCTCCCTCCGTGACGGGCCATTTGACACGTTTATAAGTGGTTTGTGCTGTGTGGGATTAACCTACATTTATCGTAACTCCGGCACAGGGAAGTAAATGCTCAGCTGGGTATAAAAAGTGACCCAGGTTGTTCCCCATGCAGAAGGGGGGTGTGTTCAGCA
>NW_010389405.1:7414-17883 GCF_000710305.1 Buceros rhinoceros silvestris
GAAGCACAGAGGTTAATGCCCCGGTACACAGTGAATTCCCCCGTCATCTCTGGGGCAGAGCGAGTCTGTTTGCTCAGCGCTTTGTGCTCTGGCCGTAAAAATAACCAAGTACAAATAATTCAAATAGTGGGTGCTTTTACTCAGCTTTTAACTGTGTAATTCACGGGCGAAGGGGGGGACCCAGGCTGACGTTAGTGGGGCTGTGAGAAGGCTGAGGAGTTCACCTACACCAGGGGCCTGAAGTTTGCAGCAGACGGTGGGTCTCTGCTCCAGAAGCACATCGCTGACTTGGAGCAGGAGAAAACTGCCTTCCTATTTATTTCCAGCCTGTATCTCCTGCAGGAGCACTTTTCTTGGGGCTGAGTAGCCGTGTACCAAAAAAATATATTCTGTTAACAAATTATTACTCATTTTATCTTAAACTTCTTATTCAGCCAGGCTGGATTGTCTTGCTCTGGGCTATTCAGCCCCAACAGTCTTGTCTCCCTCCTGCTTAGGAAGGGTAACCCGTGCCTTGGAGGTGGGTTGGAATACCAAATAACAAGTGTTTGCTACCAAGGTGTTGTGTCTCATGCAAATGCTTCCAACCTCGTGCACTGACCTTTCCTTTGTTATCCTTATCTTTTAAAGGACAGTTTCTGTTTGGGGAAAAAAGCAAACAAACCAGGTTTCCCTCCATCCACAGCCAGCGATGCCCAAGCAGCCTGTGGCAGCCTATGGACAGACATTGTTTTGCTGCTGGGGTCAAATAGTGTTTGGGCTGAAAGCTGGCATCATTCAGAAAAGTCACCAGTTACAACATGCTCTGTGCCAGAACCCCTGTGCCACAAGGGGGTGGCACTGACCTTTATTTTATCAAGACAGACTTGGCTTGCAAGCAAACCAGCCTGGCCCCCAAGTCCTCGCTGTGGATGGATCTACCAGGCAGCCCATTCCATCTGCCCCTTCCTCGTCTTCCTCTCCACCCCTGCAGGCCTGAGTCCCGTGTCTGGACGGTGATGTTGCTCCTGGGGACATGCCTGCTGTACTGTGCCCGCGTCACCGTGCCCATCTGCGCCGTCGCCCTGAGCACCCACTTCGACTGGGACAAGAAGCAATCCGGCATAGTGCTCAGCAGCTTCTTCTGGGGCTACTGCCTGACACAGATCATCGGAGGACATATCAGTGATCAGTACTGGCAACAATTCTCGTGTTTTCCTCTGCTCGGGCTTTTTTAATGACACTTCTCTTGGTTTTGACCTCTCAGTTCCAGTCTTGAGTGGCTGTGCCAGGTTTCACCCTGGGACTGCAATGGGGTGGAAGGGTAAAGCATGTCTGTGGAGAGAAGAAGCTTTATGGGCCCCTGCAGGTTGCTCTGAAAGCAGCTGCGCTCTCTCCATCAGCCCCACTCAGGGTCTGTAGCTCTGATTCAGAAAGGACACGTGTAGTTTTGACTGTCTGATTGGATTCCCGGGTCTTGAAATTGCTGCTCTGCTTATCGGGTATGGGCAAGAGCCCAGCACGCACAGGGACTGTCCACACGGTCATGACTGCCTCGAGACATCTGCAGGCACGTCAGTGGACGTGAATTATTCCAACATAGGGCTTTTCACCCGGAAACAGTGACGAGCGCTTTTACACCAGCATGGTTTTTCTGATGGAGGTTGTTTTTAGTGCTGGTTCAGGAGCTGGAATAAAAAAAGCAAACCCACAAGTGTACATATTAAGCTGATGAAAGAAATAGTGGGTGTAAAGCAGACTTTGTTTTAGAAAAGTGGTAAATGCTGATGCTCGTGCATCGCTCTCAGCTGCTGCTCCTCAGGAGCGTTACTTGTCCGTTAATGAACAGCTTAAGCCCCGTGGTGCTGGTCAGCCACTTGGGAGGGTTTCTGGCTGCAATCGATAACCACAACAAGAAAATATTTCCTTTTCGTGAGGAATACAGGTTTTTTTCTGTTTGATCTGCATAGTCTTTCTCCGTTTTCAGTTCAGCACCTCCAGTTTTTCCACCCTATATTCTCAAGCAATCTTTCCACAAGCAAGTCCCCGTCACCGTTTCCGGAAACCCCAAATGTCTCCATTTTATCAGAGCAATTAAAACCCCACCTCCCAGTTAGCTGTAAGGAAAGATCTCAGTAATTACCCGCTTGAGTTCCTTTCTCCAGCCACCCCGTTTTTAGCGGGGAGGACTTTCCTAGGAAATCTTTTGTGAGGAACACATGTTTGGAAGGAGTCCCTCATCCATGCAGTGCACTATGCTATTTAATTATGTTCCTTAATAGTTTGCAAGCAGATGCCTGCATAAAACCAAATATGAACAGGCAGACCTGGTGCAGAAGAGCAGCTGGAAGAGCAAACACCATCAGCGGTTAGAAAAGCAGAACAGTGACAGCAGCTTGGGCTTCCCCCGTCGGAGACAGACTTGAGTGCATTGGAGTGGTGGAGTCTCTGGGGCTGCAGGAGGAGGGAAGGGAGGAAGTCAGAGCTGCTCCCCAGAGGGCTAAAGACATTCGGAAGAGGCGAACAGGTTTGACAGAAAGGTTGCTCTTAAAAACAGGCTAAACCTGAAAGAGAGTTGAGTCTTGGCTGGGGGACTTTGCCCTTTTGCCCTCCCCTTGTTTTTGATAACGTGCCTTTTGTCTTCCAGAATCGGAGGTGAGAAAGTCCTCCTCCTCTCAGCATCAGCCTGGGGGTTCCTCACGGTCCTGACCCCGCTGCTCACCCACGTCACTTCTGCTCACCTCGTTTTTATGACCTCCTCCAGGTTCCTCATGGGGCTGCTGCAAGGTGAGCACATCCTGTGTGTCTGTCCTGAGCACGTGTCTGTGTGTCTGTCTGCCCAGGGCCTTTGTGTGCAGTAAATTCAGATGCAAGTCCTGTGCGTGAACCCTTCTCCTGCACGTTGAAGCAATTCTCTGCCTCAAAACTCGTCATATCCAGAACTTCCATGGGAAAAACCAAGTGGCATTTCTAGAGAAAGTCACTGACAAATCATTGCCCCGTAGGAATCTCTGACAGACAAGGGCTGCTGGCTCCTGAAACCATCGCTGTTCCTGTTTGATTTTCCACATTTTAATTCTCCTTCAAAAGACTTCGGGAAAATTTGTCCTTGCCAAAACTTTTGGATAATTTGGGATGGCTTTTCTCCCCTCTTGCACTGGGGAACCGTTGGGAAAGTGCACTGGCATTGATGGATTGACAGTAGCAGCGGTGATGGTGAAACGGGGGATCACGGAGAAGGCACAAACCAACCTTCCATGGTGATGGATCCGCTGGTTTTATTTTATAGCCCTGCTTTGAATTCACCAAAGATTTTGTTGCTTTGTCTCGGTGTTTAGCTCCTGCTGGATCTTTTAAATTTGCTTTTGATCTGCTCACGAGGGCACAGGAGCCTGACTGCTCCCTGCCTCGCTCCGTTGCTCGCAGGGGTCTATTTCCCGTCCCTGGCCAGCCTGCTGTCCCAGAAGGTCCGGGAGGGCGAGCGAGCCTTCACCTACAGCACAGTGGGGACCGGCTCGCAGTTTGGGTAAGTTCAAAAGGCTTTCAGCAGCAAGTGACAAGTCTCTGGACATCATCTGTGATGAAATGCCACTAAATAGTTGGAGGCAAAACTTGCAGCCCAAAGTACATGTGGATTCCTGGGTCCTCGAGGACACCGGCTGCAGCTGAGGAAGCCTCAGGCAGTTGCTGTCGTGCATGTCAAGGATTTATGGGGTTTTTTTCCTTTCTATTCAAGCCAGGCTTTGAAGAGTGTTTGCAACATTTAATTACTATGGGAAACAGCCTGATTCAGTAGGAAGGGCAGGGGTCAGCCCAAGCCGGGTCACCTGTTCTCTCTGATAGACGGGGATGGTATAGCTTCCCCATCTCTGCTAACCTCCATGAGAATTCCCTTTCTAAAGAGAAGGGTTACTTCAAAGCCAAATAGAAATTTTACTGTGTTTAATCACTTAGTTTTCCAGCATTCTCCTTTCTTTGGCTTATTTATACGGTCTCTGAGATACTTCCTGCACACCAGCATCTTCACTTTCTTTCCCCAATGAGCACGTTTCAGTGCGGGGCAGGTGGCAGGAGGTCCCTTAGTGGCTTCTCCTGCCCAGCTGAGGATGCCAAGATGCCACACAAGGAACAGGGCACGTTGCCGAGTCACGGGGTGACCGGGCAGTGCCTGCACACAGGGACTGATGACTCTTTTAAATGCGCTTAGTGACCCGAGAAGTGTCTCCTATTGATTCGTGCAGCCCAAGCACTTGCAGCCAGACCCATCAATCTGAGCGTGGTTTTCCTTGCAGGACGCTGGTGATCGGTGCTGCAGGATCTCTCCTCCTGGACTGGTATGGCTGGGAGAGCGTTTTTTACTTCTCCGGCTTGCTCACCTTGCTCTGGGTTTACTGCACCTGCAAGTACCTCCTGAGTGAGAAAGGTGAGTCCAGCCGCCTGTTCCGTCTCTGGGGCTGCCAGCGCTCCCGAGGCTGGGGGACCCGAGTGCCACCTCCCAGTTATTTCCTGCAAATCCTCCGTGTTTCCAAGATCATGCCTGGTTTTACACAAAGGCCTTTTGTTCAGATGTCGTTGATAATACTTGCCGTGTCTCACCCAAGATGCTAAACCCAGAAGCAAGCTTTTGAGCTCTTGCCTTGCTGATTTCCTATTTCAAGTCCCACGCTGGATTATATTGCTGTCGAGAGCCTGATCCGACTCCTCAGCACTCGTAAGCACCAGTGAAAACACCAAACAGAGCATGATCTTCAAAGTGGATTAAGCTAAAGCAGGGCAAGATACTTAGGCCAAACCAAGAGCATCTACACATAGAGCTTTTAAAAACCAGTTAATCTGGAATATCTCTTCCCAAATAACAGTCTGGGAGTAATTCTACACATGAGCAAACTGTTACACCTGGCTACAGCATATTAGTGTGAGTGTGGTATATAGGAGCCCAACTCATCAAGAGCTGGGCGAGCCCTGGTGCTGCACAAAATCCAAACCAGGTCCTTGCGCAAGGGATTTTTGTTTAATTGTAATGAGATAAAACAAATGGGTGAAGGTGGCTGGATGGGGAAATGTGTAGGTTCAGTGGGAAATTTTGGTCAACGTAACTGGTGTTCTCATGAGCGTTCAGCGGTGGCATAGCCAAGAGACACGGGTTAGGTGGAGATTAAAGGTAGTTGTGTAGCGGGCTCCCAGGGCTCCCTCCATCTCCACAGAAAATTACTCATCTAAGCTTGCCTTTGTACGTTTTCTTCCCTGCAGAACTCATCATCCCCATAGACTATTTAATGAGAGGCCTCTCGATATCCAAGCAGACCAAAGTTCCCTGGAAGCAGCTGTTTAAGAAGGCGCCGATATGGTAGGCAGCTGCGGGGGCTCGAGCGTCAGCAGGGCTGGGCAGCAACCTCCTTCCAAGGGCTTTTCCTCCTCTCCGTGCTTATTTCTTCTGCAAGTCCATTCCTGTCTTGGATAGCGGTGGAGCATCCGCTGATAACAAAACCAAGCGTACAGAACACCTCTCGGAGCGGGACAGCTCTTGCAGGACTCGAAGGGGCTGGTGGGAAATGCACTCACTCAATTGCTGCTGCAATTAACCTCGCCTGAACCCAGGGGCTGACGTCAGGCAATGAGGACAGTGAAGGAACGAGTGGTGCTGCAAGTGGCAAGCCAAAAGGAGTAGTTATCTATGAAAAAAATCTCAGGAAGCAATTGTACGCTGTGAGGGATTTATTTACAGACCAGGAACTGAAATACCGCGTTGCTCGAGCGCCCGTTTCCCACCCAGTGTGACCTGTCACTCCTGATTATTTCCTCTCCGCTGTGTATTTTCAGGGCTGTCATCATCGCTCAGCTCTCCACGGCCAGCACGTTCTTCACTCTCCTCTCCTGGCTGCCAACTTTCTTTAAGGAAACTTTCCCCGAGTCCAAGGTAAGCTGGCTCTGAGACAAAGGCATTGCTGATCTCTATGCAAATGAGGTCATGAAACGGGTTGGTTTCGGGGGACGGTGGTGGCAGGGAGGATTTGGGGAGGGCGGGCTGGGAGGCAGGAGGAGGTGGGAGGTTTCCCTGCGGTGTTAGGAGCTGTTATCCTCCTGCACATGCGTTGGAGGTACCAGCATCCTCCCTCCAGGCAGGCAGAGGCTGGTTTCTAGTTGCTTGTTTAGGGATGCTGAAGTGAGGCAGAGCTGGAGCATCTTCCAGGCAGGAAAGAGATGGGTATATTTGGTTTTAAACTGCTTTTCTTCTGAGGAAAGGGTGGGTTTCCAATGGCACAGAGCTCATGACGCGATGCTGTTGCAAATGACCACCATTCACTGCTGGGTTTTCTCTGTACTGGCATTGTACAGCTCAGACCCGCCTGCATAAATGATAATTACCATGAATAATGTGTACTTTAACAATACCACCAAAGCTTCCCTCTCCTCAGCCCAAATGATGTTGCCATGTTTCAGAAACCCAGGCAATACTCACCTGGGCTGGGAGCTGGGATTTTGCTCTCGTTCTCGGAAGTCCAGACGTTCTTTTCCACAATGGCTCCGTTGGGTTTTTAGGATTTCCAGAGCCGCTTACAGACGCCTTTTCACATCACATGTGTAAGGCACTTTATGGCATCCTCGATATTTGTATTAAAATCATGTATTAAACCAGCAAACATATTGTTGTGACAAGATCTGTGCACCTCGAGTAATGTGCTTGTGCAGCAGTAATTTACCATCTGTTAAGCATTATATCATGGTGCCCTTATGTAAGATGCTCTATATAGCGATCCTGCATCTGATAATCGCTTCATACATTTTAATAAATCGGGGATGCTTGATTTCAAAGGGTGGACAATAATCCCTAGTGTGGGAAACCTCTGTCACCTGCTGCTCACAGTCCCTTTCTGCAGGGAGCTGCCTTCCCCGCTGCCTGTGGAGCTGCCTGCAGCCCGTCTGGGCGGAGGCGGTGGAGGGCTGCTCAGAGTGATGGGCCATAGGCATGAGCCAAGGGTGGTTTGTTGGGATTGACTTGCCGAGCCACCCCAGCTGGTGTTAGCAGACACTGGAGATATCATCCCATAAGCCCTATGTTGTCAAAAGTGACCAAATCCAAAGTTTCAAAGGCACTGAAAGATGCAGATGGACTCTGGTGTCATTTCTGGGAGCAGCTGGAACGGCATTATTAAAACCCAAGATTATTCAGCCTTCCCACACATCCTGAAGGCAGACGAGGATGGGAGGGATGTCTCCACGGGACGATGGGCTCTGAGCGAGGGGGTAGATGTGAGGGATGATGGATGAATGAGTAGGTTCAGCCAGCTGAGATGCAGCCCAGCCCAACCTGCACTGATTTCAGCTCCTCGTGGGATCTGGGCACCAAACCGCCTCTGAGCAGCTGTAATCCAGTAATCATCTGTGATTATAACTGCAGCAAGCTCACTTAATTGAAAATAGGCCGAAGTATGTTGCTGCCCATAATGTTACCTAATCCTGGCATTAGGAAATGCAGCTCTGCTCCCCCAGCTCCATGGTAATGCTGCTAATGAGGTTGAAGCTGATGGTGGAAATTTTGCCGGCAGCTTTACTGACGACCCACAGGGCAGGGTAAAATCTACAGCTTGCTTTCCAGGGCTCTGTGGCTCTCTGCCACATCACCTTGCTGAGCAGTAAACATTGCCACGTTTAATCCCTCTTCCCCGGAGCAGACAGAGCTTTCTGCCTCTCCCCTGCATGCAGGGTCACTGGGGCAGAAGGAGAGACACCAGCGCTACAGCCCCGTGATGCGCCTGTCACCTTTGCGTGGTCCAGGGTGTAGCTGAGAGCTTGCTGTGCAAAGAGGGTAGAGATGCTGCAAGTCCTGATCACTCCGTTTTTTCCCCCTTTCTACAGATACCACAGGCTATCAAATAAAACACGTGCAAACAAACTCAGCTCTGACACCAAACCTCTCTTGATTTTTGCTCCCTCAGGGTTGGGTGTTTAACGTTGTCCCCTGGCTGGTTGCAATTCCAACAAGCTTGTTCAGTGGATTTCTCTCTGATCATTTAATCAACCAGGGTAAGAGCTTTTCTGGCTTTTCCTCAGCTCTTATTCTATGTTATGTAGAAAGATGACCTGGGTGAGGAGATGGGTGTGTTGGTAGGGAGCAGACCCAGCAAACAGACAACTTGAGGTTCTGATGTGAAAGCAGAGCGAATACTCCCGGATCCAAATCCCAACCATGTGTTTGGAGCTCCCTTGGATCTCAGTTACAATACCCACACGGAGATGAACTCTGGCTGGCTGAAATCCACTTACCTCGTGGTGTCCTGGCTGGAGGACAAGGAGCCCTGATGAGCTGTGCTTAACTCCAACTCCCTTTCTCTTCCAGGGTACAAAACCATCACCATTCGTAAGTTCATGCAGGTAAGAGAGGCGGAGCTGCGGGAGAGACGCGTGGGTCACCCGCTGACCTCTGCTTGCCTGGCAGATTAGCCCTGGTGTGGAGCTGGGGTGGTGGCTATAGGTGGAAAAGGAAAGGGTTTGTCGCTTTGCGGTCAGACTGGTGGTCGGTGCATATGGGAAACGAGACCCAGAGCATACACCTAACTGAGGAACAGAGCGTGGACCAACGGTAGCGTTGAGCACAGAGATGTGTCAGTGCTCCACAGAGGTTTTCCTTCACAGGCAAAGGCCAGCCATGCTCTGTCACTCCAAATGACCCCTGAGATACCGAGGAAACAGCAATACGAGGATGAACAGAAATAGAACTGCTAGGCGAGAGCACAGCGTATCCTCCGCTCCACAGCATCGCGTCCCTCCAGACAGACCTCTGACACAGAAAGGCAGAACACCAGGGGGAAAAAAGGCTTGAGAAGCACCTGGTGCATACGAGCTCTTGCCATTGTAGAAGGGAACAGTTTGTCCGTGACAGGGGTTGCCTTCTTCCTTACAGAGAATGTGCTGTGGTATTTAATTTTCCCCTTTCTTCCAGGTCATTGGCTCCGGCGTCTCAAGCGTTTTTGCTTTGTGCCTGGGCCAGACCTCCAGTTTTTGCAAAGCGATAGTGTTCGCCTCTGCCTCTGTTGGACTTCAGACCTTCAACCACAGGTGACAAGGGTGATGATGGCACTAGCTGCGGCCCGTAGCTCTTACCCTGCGCGTGGCATTCAGGGTCTCAGAGGAGGCTGTCTCCATCGGGACTGTCACAGCAAGAACTGGCGCTTGTCTGAGCATCCTGTGTTCATCCCTGCATGGCTGGTGGAGTTTAGTGCCCCCTGCAAACCTCTAGCACGGAGAAGGGCTTGGATGGCCGGGTATAGGGAGGTGAAGCGGGAGGGAATTGCATTTTGGCCCCTCTGAATGCTTTGTGTTGAATCTTTTTCCTCCTGTGCTGCTTCACCCTCAGCTTCTTTCCTCCCTTCTCCTGCCAGTGCCACTTATTGCCCAGGATCCCTTCATGGTGTTTGACAAACTGAACGCTGTGAATGGTGAAAAAGCAGTCGCGCCCCATTAAAACTGCCATCTCCCCCTCTCTGTTTCTCACTAGTGGCATTTCAGTGAACGTGCAGGATCTGGCCCCCTCGTGTGCCGGCTTACTGTTTGGTAAGGATTCCGTGGGGTCTTGTGCTGGAAGGGTGGTGTGTGTGGCAGGGGACACGGTTGTCAGCATTAAGGTTAGAGCAGGAGTAGCTCTGTGCAACCTCTGCTCCGTGTGTGCAGCCTCAGCTTCCTCCTGTGACACATCGGCCATTGATGAGGGCGGGTAACAGCACCAACACGCTTTTCCGTTCACCAAACGCTTACCTGCACCAAGGGGTGGGGAGGGGGACGAGGGGTGTCCCAGCCATCAGCAAGGCATTAGCTGTACACGGGGACCAGGGGTCGGGTGGGAGCCTGGATGAAGCTGCTCGTCTCTGTGGGTTTCTAATATACGATGCCTTTCGTTTCTTTGCAGGGGTTGGGAATACAGGTGGAGCCCTCGTAGGTAAAGTACCTTCCTGCAGCTCATCCTCTCCTCGCAGGCAGGCAGGATCTGGCCCCAGAGCCTTGGCACTTTTTCTTTTGTCTCCTGTCCCAGGTGTGGTTTGCGTGTACTTGGCTGGGTATCTGATTGAGAGCACCGGCTCCTGGAGCTCTGTTTTCAACCTGGTGGCTGCTGTTAACAGCATTGGCCTCTGTGCGTTCCTCGTGTTTGGAGAGGCCCAGAGGCTGGACACAGACTCTGCGTATATGGACCTCTAGAGATGAGTCCAGGACGGGAGAGCATCACGTCTGTGTGTCATTGTCGCACAAGTGCCAAAGAACATTTTTTTTTTAGGTGTTTAACAGGAAAAAAGTATTCTGAGACCAAGTACATATTGGATGTGGATGAAACCCATGGGAGAAAAGAAATTTAGAGTTCATTCTTTGCTCAGGGCATAGCTGATGGCCTGCAGAGCCGTCCAGCTCATCACCTTCAGTGAGGATACGGCCCACGTGGCCCGTTTGCCCCGGTCCATGTGGCCAGGGCCGCTTACCCAGCTCGCCCCTGAGGGACGCAC
>NW_010389405.1:17939-20765 GCF_000710305.1 Buceros rhinoceros silvestris
CCGACGTGGCCATGTTTCCCCGGTCCAGGTGGCCAGGGCAGCTTACCCAGCTCGCCCCTGAGGGCTGCCGGGGTTTGCGTGCTCTGCCCGGGAGCGGTCGGTCGCTTGCTGAGGGGAGCTGCTTTGCTGTGTTGGGAGCAGGTGTCTCCATGCTGTGCCGTCCTGTGATGTGGGGAGGGTGGCCGGCTCTCGAGCTGCCACTCAACACACGTCCTCTGAACTACATGGAAGGAATAATCCAAACGAATGTACCTCCGACTTAACCCTCCATCGCGTGCCTTCATTTTGCAGCGTGCTCAGCAGGTACAAGCCTGTCTACGAGAGAAGGGGTTGCGAGCTGAGCTCAAGGCTTCCCTTCGGGGGCAGTCTGCTGGCTGGATTCTGCTGTGGAGCCAAGGGGCATGAGGTTGCCTCAACGCTGCCTTCACCGCGCTTGAGCGGAGCGGGGAGGCTGCAGAGCAGACCGCTGCAACCAGCTGAGCCCAGCTTTGCCTCAGGGCTCCCTCCTCTCCCGAGTGGCTTTCCTCCAGACCTGAGCTGAGGTAGGGCATGAGGAAAGCTGCCGTCACCCGTGGCCAGGCTGAGCGGGCTGGCCTTGCGGTGTAGGCGCAGCCAAGGAATCCCCTAGGAGCTGTTTTGCTGTGTGCTATGAATGTGTGGGAAGAAGAGGTCGCGTTCTGTGCGGTGGATCTCTAGTCCTGGACGCTTCTTGATTGGACGTGTCCTCCACGGGTGCGGGAGACTTTCCAAAGAGCCTGTAACGGGCAAGGTTTGTTTCTGTGTTAAGCATAAAGCAGACTTCTGCATGGAGGGTCCACGGCACGGGGTGTGGATCCCCGCGGCTCCCCCGTCAGAGGGAAATTCTCGTCTGTACGCGCCTCTGAGCCTGAATGTCTCTAGTTATTTATAAATATTTTTAAATTTAAGTACCAAAATCTCTATTTTATGTACTTGAGGCCTGATTCTGCATGCTTCTTTTGCGTGGTGTCCCCCACGAAACCCCACAGTGTTTCTAGAAGGGAAAGATTTACCAGCCGACAGTTTCTGGTTTGGTCGGATCTATCTGAAACGGGACGTTTCACATTGAAGCTATTCATCGCTTTTCCCTCAGCCCATGGCTTGCAGCCTGACAGGATCTCTTTGATTTCTCTGTGCTGACCAGAACACTTCAGCAGAGCCTTGGGAGCGGATTTCCTGAGGGACCTCGCCACGCAGGAAAGCTGCAGGGTTAGATTGATTGTCCTTAAAAAAAAATAAATTATCCCCTGCTTCTCCTTTTGTTTTGGCCAAATTTCTTCTTGGAAGATGTGTTGGAGCCGTGTGGAGTTTCCGAATAGCTGAGTTCATAGTGAAAATACCGACAGCCTTTTAATTGCGGAGTCATTAATGGGTGTTGTTAAGCTGAGCTGCTTACTGGGGGATATTAAGAGATACGGGTGCAGCTGCCTGATGTCTGCACAAGAGAATACAGCATCCATGTGGCCTGACTGGGGCCAGAGAGATAAGAAAGTATTTTTTTTTCCTTCTGTGCTTTTTTCTCTAAAAGGCTGATTGCTGCCATGGGTACAGCCCTGTGCCTGGGGTGCTGCAGAGCCAGGACGCATGAACGCTGCTGGGAGCCTCTTAAAACCAGCAGGTAAAACGGGGAGGGCAGCAGAGCAAGAGCAAGCCAGGTTCGCCAAAGAGGCCCGCGGCTGAGCAGGCATCTCTGCCAGCTTTGTCCCCCGTCCAGTTGGAGCAGATTGTTGCACAGCCTTTTCTATAGCGACATAGAGGAGAAAAAGATGAGTTTTTGTTCTTTTTATTTTTTTTTTCACCTTCCTCAGCTGTTCAGCGTTGCAGGTCAGGAACCCGAGGAGTGAATTCAGGTTCTCTTTGCGTGTTGCACCATTTCTTGTGCAAGAGCTGATGAGTTTAAATCCCTCACACTCGAACCGGGCAGCTTGGCCACCCCTCGGCTCTGCAAGCTGGGATATTTGGAACTGAGAGCTTCAAAGGGAAGTCGGCATTGCTGGCTGTGCCGTCTCCGTAAATCCAGCTAGTGCTGGGGGCTGCCCAGAGTAGCTGGCTAATATGTTAAATATTTGAAGGACATTTCAGGCTTAGATTTCATCATGTTCGTACCTCTTTGGCGAAGTGTTGAAACCATTTCACAGAGCTGTACCAATACTCGTTTAAGCGACCTTGCCAAAGCTTGCTGTCTGAGAGATTTTGTTACGAAAGGACCTAAAAAAAATAAAGGCAGCGAATCATTTGCGCACTGTCTGATCTCCCTTTGAATGCAGAGGTGCTAATTTGCATGATCAGTAAGGGACAGACAGAGCTCGAGTATATTTAGTGTGATTAACTCCTTAGGGCTGGTGCGAGAAGACAGGGAGGTCAGGAGAATATCTGGGCTAGCACATTTTCACAGCCTTGCGTGTACTCGTACGTCGGACCTCAGCGTACATCCAGTAACATCCTCTTCCCATTTGTTTTGGGGAAATGACTGAAAAGCTGGCTGCAGCAGAGCTGTGGTCAGTCTGGTGTCAGGGGGCGTTGTCCAGTGTCTGTCGTCGTGGGTTGTACCTAGCCGGCAGCCAGACACCACACAGCCACTCGCAGCCCCGGGGAGTGTGGGGAGAGGATTGGAGGGGCAGAGGTAAGGAGAGTCACAGCTGGAGTTAAGAACAATTTAATAATTGAAACAAAATAAAATAGAAATAATAGTAGTAAGAATAGACTTGAGTGATGCAATGCAATTGCTTGCCGCCCACCGACTGAAGCCCAGCCCACTCCCGGCTATCGATCCCAGAGGTGAAAACCCCCAAACCACACTCCGAGAAG
>NW_010389405.1:20928-21201 GCF_000710305.1 Buceros rhinoceros silvestris
CCCTCTTCCGGGCTGCCCCGCAGCCGTATGCTGAGCGTGGCGCTGTCTATGCGGGATAGTCCTCCGGACAGCGGGTGCCCGTTGCTCTGTCTGCGCTCTCGCCCGGCTCCTGGTGCCCCTGCACACTGGCAGGACACGGGCAGCGAGAAAGTCCTTGATTTCTCAGCAACAGCCCAACCCATCGGTGTGCTGTCAGCGTTCTTCTGATCCCGAACCCCGTCCTGAATCCAAAGCACAGCCCTGTTTTAGCTACTAAGCAGAAAAACTATCTCT
>NW_010389406.1:0-269 GCF_000710305.1 Buceros rhinoceros silvestris
AGCTGCCCAGGGCGCTCAGGGTCCTCGAGAGTCCTTGGGGTGCTCGGGCTACCTGGGATGCCCAGAGTCCACGGGGTGTTTGGGGTACCCAGAGACTTCGGGGTGCTCGGGGTGCCTGGGGTGCGCAGGGTGCCAAGGAGGGCTCAGAGTGCCCAGGGGGCTCAGGGGGCTCATGGTCCCTGAAGTGCTTGGGCTACCTGGGGCACCTGGAGTCCCCGAGGTGCTCAGAGTGACTGGGGTGCTGAGGGTGCTCGGGTTTTTGGGGTACC
>NW_010389406.1:449-672 GCF_000710305.1 Buceros rhinoceros silvestris
CTGGGGCCCCCGGGGTGTTCAGGCTACCTGGAGTCCCCAGGGGGCTTGGGGTGCTCAGGGTGCTCAGGGTGGTCTGGGTACCCGGGGTGCCCAACCATTGCTCCGGCACAACCCCCCCCAAATCTGGGTCCTCGTCTCTCCAAGGAGCTCCCCAGCATTTTCTGGGGGATGCCCAGCTGTTTCCAGCTGTTTCCAGACCGGCAAACCCTGGGCACCGGGCACC
>NW_010389407.1:0-280 GCF_000710305.1 Buceros rhinoceros silvestris
CGACCACCACCCCACCGCCTCCCTGCCCGCACGCAGTGGGGGCAGCTAATGGCACAGCAGGACAGAGACCCCATCTCAGCGAAGCGCTAAGGGGTCGGGGCCGCCTACACACACACACGCATACACACGCCCCCCGCCCTTCTCCGCAAGCCCCTGGCCCGGGCCGGGAAACCGCCTTCAGTCTGCCAGAAAAGAAGGGGGCAAGAAGAGGCGTAGGGGACGCGTCCACCGCAGAGCAGTGGGCAGGACCAGTCACGGTCACGAGTAGAGGCCTTCGGCG
>NW_010389407.1:414-2697 GCF_000710305.1 Buceros rhinoceros silvestris
GGGACCGGGTCTCGCCAGGAGAACGGGGTTCCGCGGCCAGACGGGGTCCCGGGTCAGCGACGGAGGGCGGGGGTAGGAGGAATGATCGGCATTCGTAACTGCAGGGGAAACTCGCAGCCGTTCAGAGAGTTTCAGCTGGGTGAGTGGAAATGCCTTCAGCCCCTTTCACATTTGGAAGTGCAATGATCTTTTAGGGGGACAGCAGAGGGAAAAGCAATTTTTTTTTTCTGCTGGACAGTGGGTCTCTTTGAGCCTACTGTCATGTCCTACAGCTGCCATTATAAACAAACTTCTCTTCTGCCGAGAGGAAGTAGCTGAGACTGAGTGTCTGAAGCTAGCGAGTGACCAGCAGCTACGTTGGCCTTCGCTAGCCCTCGCCAAGGGGCAGGGGAGGTGGTGGCCTGGCCCTGCCCAGAGGAGCTGCGGGTGCAGCACACTGCATGTCCAAGAGAAAATAACTGGCCTGAGAACATCTTCCCTTCTTACACCTATGCCCACGCGTTCCAAGGCAGTTTCCTTCTGCAGCTCATCCCCTCAAAGGCTTTCTAAACTCAGCTTCAAATGCTCGTGTCCATTGGGTTTTTTGTTGTTGTTGTTGTTGTTTGTTTTTATTTCTGTACCACCTCCGTGGTCTCAGCTTCAAAAAGCAAAGCTGCTCTTCGTGGGGCTGAGATCACAGATGCCATCATGGAGGCCCATGATGAGCAGCAGTAAAAAGCAAGAGAAAATAGAGTCCCCAGGCAGGATTATAGCACTGATACACAACCATGTACAGCCTCGTACCAGCCTTCTACATTACCTGCCGCAGCAAAGGTGGCGTATGCCAAGTCCTTAAAATATCGACCGTGGTTGTTATTGTTATGTGCATATAGGTTTTAGCTTGTTTTATGACTCAGCGTGTGCGTGCAATACATGTGCGCGCATTCTCACACTCATACACTTATATCTACGTATATGTATATGTTCAATAGTGATGGGCCTGTTAAACTGAGCAGAGATTTCTCAGCTAGATGTGTAATACACACACATAGTGATGATATCTAAGGTGTTTGGGGGTGGGGATGCATAATATCTTATAAATTTGAAGTTTTTTATCAGGCAGAGCAGATTACTTTAAGCGTTCAATTTCTCAGCGATCCAATTTTATTAGGATTTACTATCATTTGTGCTGCGCATCCCTGGGGAAATAATGCTTTGATTAATGTAATCCTGGGCTGGGATCCGCCACATGCCCCTCTCCCAAGAGAAGGGCCCTGTTTGACAAACAAAAACAGAGCAGCAACTATTGCAATCTGCACTCACCTTTCGAAAGCACACAGACCCGCGTGCACACACGCACACAAAATATACCCCCCTCCTCCCCCCAACCCCAAATACAATAGCAGCATCTCAAAACAATGTGCGCTTATTCATTTGCACACAATGCCTCTGATTCAGTGTGGGCTGTACAGTCCAGCCCTCTGCTGCACAGAGCCAGCCCAAAAAGGATCCTGCTCTGTCCCCCGCTGAGAAGCTGAAGCATCTCTGGGAAACTCAATGCCTCTCTGTATTTCAGGCTCTCCTTGGGCTCCCAACATATCTGCCTCTTTGTTTCCCACTGCAGGCCTTGCTGCAAACCAATTGCAAATCTGCTCCTTCAACCCACTGGCAGCCCAGGGGCCCAAGAAACTGTTCCTGCAAGGCTCCCTGGCACCCACCTGGGGGGGACGCGTACCACTGTAAACGGGCCCTGGTAAGTGAATCACAGCCAGGCACTCTCCTCACCTCACAGTGGGAGGGGACTCAGAAAACAACCTCAATCAGAAAGTCTTGTCATACACATTTTTAAAGGGAAGAAAAGAAAGTATTCTTCCGCCTTTGGGGGTTGCTTTGGTTTGAGAAGCTTTGTTCCAGCCACCCCCCACCCTACCCCCACCCTTTCTGTTTGTGTCAAAGGCTGGCAGGAACAATAGCGTTTAAACAGGAATAAACATGCCCAGATCAGAGCTTAGCCCCAGAGAAAGCTTTCCCTTTCTTTACACCCCTAGGTGAACTGGCCGGTGTTTCCCCCTTTCCTCCTCCTCCCCCCTCCCCTCAAAACAATTCCCAGCACCAAGCGGGTCCCACTGCACCTGAACGGGACATCCAGCCCCAAAAAAGGGCTCTGGCCGCACTCGGGCCACTTCATTCCAAGTCCGGGTTAATAAACCCAGGGGAAAGCAAAGGGGAGGGATCTCCAGGCTGAAGATGAGAAGGGATGCGATTTGTGCCGTGTTTTTCAATAAGATGCTGCTCTCTCTCCTT
>NW_010389407.1:2892-3301 GCF_000710305.1 Buceros rhinoceros silvestris
GGGGGGGGGGGGCTTCCCTCGCTTCCTCCATTTTTTCTTTCCTGATGAAAAACGATGCAATTACACTTCTGCATGCTGATCTGAGAGTTCAAATAACAAGCCTTTAACGCGTTATCAGGCGCTTGTTAAAGAAAGAAAGGGGGAGTGAAGGGAAGAGGGGAACAAATCTAGATGTATATGTGTCTGTGCATACCTAGATGTACGTGTACATATATAAGCGAATGCATGTACTTATAGATGCATGTAGCTACATATTTAAATGAAAGACGGCTAGAAGAAGAGATCGGCGGTTGTTCGGCCTGAGTACCTGCACCCAAGCCGGATGAGGGAAAAGACTCAATTTAAAACAGCGCCAACCAAACGAGAAAAGAAAGAGGCGCAAATCACTCCAGGGAAAAGTTATTTGGAT
>NW_010389408.1:0-3580 GCF_000710305.1 Buceros rhinoceros silvestris
AGCCTTGCTGTCGAGGAGAAGGGCGGCTGCTGCCCGCGCTGCCAGCCAGGTACCGAGCGGGGGGCGAGCGCTCCTCGCTGTCTCACAGAGCTGGGGTGTGCGTGCCATGCACCTCCGGCACCGGGGGTGTTTACGGGCTCCTCATTATTTCTTGGGAGCGGAAAGGAGAAAGAACCTGTTAGCCACAAGCTCACCTGCGGCTGCCGGTTCATAATTGTTCGGAAGGATGAGCGTAGCCTGAGTTTTTCTGTTAATTTTGCGTATAAATTCATTTTTCTCCAGGCTATTGTGGCTCTCCTTGATTTACCTTTCATAGTCGCTAGGCTTTAGCTGCGGTCTGATAATTTTTCACGTCGGTAGCTCTTCTTGCTGCGTTCCCATAACTTTGGTTTTATCAGAGCGCTCCAGTTAATGTTTTATCGCAGTAAAAAGAAACTAGCTTCACAGTTTAATTATGCCGTCATTTGCAGGAGTGCCTGAGCACATTTGCCACATTAATGTTTTAAAGCTCATTATTTACTGCATGCTAATAAAAATGCAAAGCACCGCAAGTGGGAGAGTGAGGAAAACAGGGCTGGGGCACTTCAGATAAAATTGTCGTGGAGTTTCCAGAGGGAGCAGCATCTCCATGGGCTCCTAGGGAGGGGGCAGATTATCAAGTGCTCTCACCACCCCTCTGTTCGCCGCCTCATCAAGCAGTGCCACTGCTTACCCTTGAAGATCTGCCCTCTCGCTTAGCCTCCCTGCCGGCACCGTTGTGGGAAATGCAGGATTTGAAGTGGTGGCATTGGACACGCAGAGCCAAGCTTCCCTGGTAAAGGGAATGTTCCTTTACCGGAGCCTCCTGGTTCCCCTCTGACTTTTTCTGTTTGGTGTTGGAGGGGATGAGAAAGACACGCAAAACACAGCTTGCAGCAGTTCCTCCCGTGAGCCCGGAGCATCGGTCCGTAACGAATCTGCTTCGTTACGTTCAGATTGTTTCGGACCGTGGACTCCTGATGACTCACGGTTTTTACTGCTGAGAAACCACGGGGATGGCAAATACCCTTTTTTATCAGTAGTCCAGGAAATCCGGGTCTGTGCAGTAGCTTCTCGCACGGCACATAATATTCAGCTCCTTTCATCCAAAAACCACTCCAAAAATTACCGCACCTTGAGCCACCCACAGAACTAAGGACGAACGTCGCTTTGATGCCGGCGTACGCCTCGCCTCGTGCCTCCCTGACCACGACCGCTGCTGACATTCTTGCCTTTGTGTCGTTTCTTTGTGCCAGCCGAGTGCCACCCAGACTGCCTGACCTGCTCGCAGGCCTTTGATCACTGCGACGCCTGCCGAGACCCTGGGAGGCGGCTGCAGGGTGGGCGCTGCCTGGAGACCTGCGGCTCGGGCTTCTACCAGGACGGGGGGACCTGCTTAGGTAATTTCTGCGAGGGGCTCTGCACCCCTTGGAGGTGGAAGCCGTGGGAAAACGCACGCTCTCAAACCCTTTGAGCAAATTCCCCCAGCGGGGGAGTCCAGACACGTGAGGTTGATCCATCTTTCTGCTCTCTCCTTGCTCTTGGAAGCCTGCGACGAAACATGCTCAGCCTGTACCAACGGATTCGAGTGCTCCTCGTGCCGCGCGTCCCTGCTGATGAGGAACGGGCAGTGCGTGACTTCGTGTGGGAAGGGATACTTCCAGGAGCAGCTCCTCTGCACAGGTAACTCCAAGCAAAAAAAAACCAAACCAAAACCACAATGCCTCGTGGGAGTAAAACAGCGGACAAAGCTGCACCCGAGCGGTTAGAGAGTCCCCCCGCTGAGGGATCTGCTGTTGACATAGGTGTTAATGATCAACCTAGAGTAAAGGGAGGAGTGAACAGAGTCACGCGGCGTAAATCGGGGGAAATACTCATTAAAATTCCCCGGTAGATCAGTCCTGTGGGAATAAACCCCTCTGCTTTTGAACACGGCTGGAAAACCGCTGTTCTGCAGCAGCGCCGAGAGAGTAGGGCCCCACTGGGCGCGATTAAATCGAAAAGAGAGACCCAGTCCAAAAGAACGCACAGACTGAAGCATCAGACAGCCTTTTACTTCGTTTGGGTGCGTTCTCCTCTTGCCACCTGCTCCTGGTGCTCGAGCTGGCCGTGCCCGCTGCTGCTGGAGCGGGGGGAAAGGCCAGCGTTGCCTTGGATTGCTGCTTCGGACGTTACTGATTGTACATTCCGTCCAGACTCACAAGCAGGCTCCAAGCTGAAAGTTGCTGGGAAAATTTGTTCCTGTTTCCTCCAGGGAATTAAAGCAATTTGCTTTAGTTCTGCCTGGCTGCATTTTCTGCATAAAGTCAAGCCGGTGGAGTCAGTCTTAAATTTCAGATCCGGTCCGTGACTCCTCGCCGTTCGCTCTTTCCTTGTATCCTCTTTGTTTTTCACAAATCGCTGATTGTGCAGCCGAGCCTTAGACCGCTCAGAAGTATTTTTCTCATTATGGTTCCAAAATCACAAGACGGATGAACTAGACTGTGTTAATTGCTGTAGTTCCAGTAAACTCCCTCTTGAGGAATTCGCTCTGGAGATCAGAAAGACCTGTAAGACCAGGTTTCTTACTCCATCCTACTGCTGAAACACGGGTGTCCGTGTGGAAGCCAAACACCGTGAACTAGTTGTTCCTTTTGTTCATGGTTTACAACATCTGCTCTAATCTGCTAGAATCTCTCGTGGGTTTGGGGATATGCTTGGTGGTGTGGTCTCTGCCTTGTTTTACTCTTACACCGGGGTTGTTTCTTGCTCCCACTCCTTCACCTGTTTCTCCTAAGGATTACAGCCATCAAGAGAGAGAAAAATAGAGAATAAAAGGTAGAAGAGTGGGAGGACAGAAGGGCTCGAAGGACTTGCAGAGTTCGGTTCCCTCACTGCATTTTTCCAACTTAATTATTTATGTTTTCAAGATGATTCTAAAGCTTAGGCAGGACTCAGTGTTTCTGCTTTGATCTCCCAAAATGCGAATGTTGAGATGTGTAACTCGGCTCGAACAGCCCCCGCTCGCTCTGCAGCAGAGCAGAGCCTGGGTTTTCACTCACGACCTGTTGTTTTGCTGGCTGTGGAGGCTCGCCTCGAGGATAGACAACTCAAGATGCCTAAGCTGAGCTTGCTCAGCTCACAGTGAGGAGGGCAGGGTCGAGGTGCTTGCTGCTTGGACCCCATCCGAGCCAAGCAGGGACCTTACAGTTGATTTTCTGGTTCAACGTGATGAATATCGTCACGTATTGCTGCTGGGAAGTCAATAATGTTCTTCTGAACTCCAGCAGCAGTGTCTGGTTTAGCTGTGGGGTCTCGCCTGTGAGTCCAGGATCCCCACTGAAGGAGGAGGCAGTGCAAAGCAGCCCCTCCAAATCCAAACTGAGGAGAGCCAGGAAGGTGCAGGCAGTCACCGCGGCTGATTTATGTCCGCACAGCCGCTGAGTTGCTGTAGGCAGAGAAGTTGTAGCTGACAGCGCCTTGTGGAATGCTTCCACTTTCCCCCCTGCTTCTCCAGCTTCCCCTGTGGAGGTGGTGACGGGCTGCCGGGGCACGAAGCAGCTGCGGAGCCTGGCAGCGATCC
>NW_010389408.1:3695-6165 GCF_000710305.1 Buceros rhinoceros silvestris
CTGGAGGAGCCGAAGCTCCAGTGCTGCAGCGGAGCGTGCGTAACCCCCGGGCAGGGCTGGCTTGGGGCTGCTCTGCCGGCAACCCCCGTCCTGCGGACTGGGGCGTCCGCTGCTTACGGTTCCAGCTGCGGTTGTACCGCCGGCTGGCAAACAGAGTGGGATCCCAGAGCGCTGGGATTTAGTAGCTGCTGGACTTGTGACAGAGAAGCCCTCCAGACACGTGAAAATGAATTGCCCGGTGCCTGTCGCTGCAAGCATGAGAGGTGAAGGATTGTTTCTGTAGGAGCATGAATCAGGCTGTGCGTGTTTGTCAGCTGGAGGCTGGCAGCCGAGAGCTCCTGGAGGCGCTTGCCACCTCGCATACAGAAAGGGCTCTGTCGGAGGAGTCGCTGGGGCCTGCTCCAGGTGCTTGGTGTCCAGGGGATCTCTTTCCTGTCGCTTTCCTCTCTCTCCCCTGCCGTGGTCTAGCAGCACAAGCAGGTAACTGCCTTATTGTGAAATCATAAATTTAAGAACATCTTCGGAACGTATTTGGGCGTGATGGAGAAGAAAAAGTCCGACAGCTCAAAGAACTGTACTTTGCACAGCTCCTGCAAGCCCCGGTAGCGCAGGATTTACCGGGTGGCTGCAGCACAGGTTCCGTAAACAGCAGCCGCAGCGGGCTGGCTTTCCCCCGCCGCGGGACTTTCCGAAAAAGCGAATTACTGCACACTCTTCATTTTACAGGGGCGACTGCAAGTCGCTCGTTAACCCCGCGCCTTTCTTCCCCGCAGCTTGTCACGAGTCCTGCTCCTCGTGCTGGGGTGCTGCCGAGAACAACTGTTTGTCCTGCAAAGACCCGTCCCGCGTGCTGGAAGCTGGGCTCTGCGTGGCCGCCTGCGGCCGGGGCTTTTATCCCAAGGACGGAATCTGCAGCGGTAAATACCCCTTTTCTCCTCCGCTTGCAAGAAGTTTGAGAAAAGCTCTGAAAAAAACCCCAAAACAATCGATATTTCATTTAGCCGCCCAGCGGCTGCGGTTTTATTCGTGTCTCGGAAGCCAGATGCACCTTGCGCATAACTATGGGGTGAGGAAAGCTGCTGTTTGTTTGTGAGATTATTAATTCATTTCAGCTAATCAGATGCTGAAAGGTTTAAGGTTTTTTTTCCCCTTGCCGAAGAGCTTGAGAGCTTGAGTCGTTTCTGAGGGCTTGACAAATCCATTTGTTGGCGGAAAGAAAAACGGCCTTTGCCAGCAGGTTTCTGTAAATTTGATTATAATTCAGCATCGCAGCAGCTAATTCCTGCCCAAGAGATGAGACCCGCGAGCTGGGGAGGTTTGCTGAGGAAAGGGGAGGAGGCACCTGGAGGGAAGGAGAAGACCTAAGTCAGACAGATAACGAGGTGGGGGAAAAACACCCTCAGATGACGGCCGTGATTTGGATTTTTATTGCCAGCTATCTCTCCACACCACATAGCTGCTCCTCCAGGGTTCAGGCCTTTCATCTTGCACCAAAGCCGAGCATTTTGATACCCATCTGGAGAGCCGCCGGCCGTTGAAGGGAGGCAGGCTGACAGCTGGAAAGACACAAAAATGGGGTCAGTAAAATGCTTGGCCCTCCCCCCGGCTGCAGCAGCGGCAGCGGGACGTAGGGACAGCAGAGTTTCAGTGGGCTCTGAGGTGCCCGGGAGAATATAGACCGCAGGAGGTGATAAGAAGCAGTATCGTCCTCGATCGTAGATGCGTTTGTACGCTTAGAAGTTCAGTTTGAAGAAAAGGGAGAGGGGGAGGAAATTACAATTTTTTGGATCAACTTTTCCCCTGTCTTCTCCTTCCTGGACAGTCTGATAACAAAGGTAGGTAAAGATCCCTGCGGTGCTTCTCCTACGTGAAAGGGTTCCGAAGGGAGCTGCCTGCTTGCAGGCAGGAGAAACCCACCGCGCGACCCTGTGGGGTTGAGCTGGGGGAGGAGGGGGTGCTGGTGTGGACCCAGCGCTGGCATCGGTGTGTCCTCAGAGCCGCTGGCGGGGCACAGGTCAGTGAGTACCTGTCGGCGCTCACACATCGACCTCCCCGAACGTCGCTCCTTCCTCCAGTGGCGGGGCGCAGGTCAGTGAGTACCTGTCGGCGCTCACACATCGACCTCCCCGAACGTCGCTCCTTCCTCCAGGGAAGCGTGAAGGGTCCCTTGTGCTGGAGAGGGGCGTTCAAAGGTGCCTTTCTGACAGAGGAAGGGCGAGGCCTGGGTTGGTTTCATCCGCGTGGCCAGGTCGGTGGCGCTGTCCGGTGTGTCGAGTGCGTTTCAGTCACGAGCTCGTCCCCCCTTGGCAGCTTGCGAGTGGTTCTGCGAGACGTGCTCCGGGGAGCAGCCCGGCTGTCTGACCTGCGCGCCGGGGAGCTTGCTGCACGAGGGGAGGTGCCTCGCCGAGTGCCCGAGCGGCTACTTCCCCAGTAGCAGGGCCAGAAGCACAGGGGAGAGGGGGTCATTCGA
>NW_010389408.1:6213-9238 GCF_000710305.1 Buceros rhinoceros silvestris
AGGTGAGGTGCCGCGGCGAGCGCCCGAGCGGCTGCTTCCCCAGTAGCAGGGCAAGATGCAGAGGTGAGAGGCGTTATTCGCATGACCTTTTCTCAGGCTCTCGAGGCACCCTCCAGATGTTGTCTTCTCCTCCCCAGATGTCTACCTGTGTTTCTTTTACTCAGAAGCACCAGTGGGGCAGGGAATGGGTTTCCTTGTTTCCGATGGGATATTCCAGGTCCGTGTGCTCTCTCTCTTTACCAGCTTGTCACGAGTCCTGCTCCACGTGTGAGGGCCCTCTGGCCACTCAGTGCACCTCCTGCTCCTTTCCGCTGGCGCTGCGCGGGGGCCAGTGCCTGCGGGGCTGCGGAGAGGGATTTTACCAGGACCACAACGTCTGCGAGGGTAAGCTCTGTGCTTGGAGTAGGTTCCTCAGCTGCTGTAAACCCCTGTATCGATACTGGCTTTTGTCAGGCTGTGCTTGCGGCACCCAGTACCAGGAGAAGAACATTTCCCCAAATACCTTCTTCATTCACACCCCCAGGATTTAGCGATTTGGGGGCTTTTTTTTTTGCCTCTATGTTGTTGAAATAAACATACGTTCCATCTGAGTTCCCTTGCCACAAGTTAAGATGTGGATGATGAAATTCTACACTCAGCCAAATGTTCAAGTATTTCTCCAAAATCCCTTTTCCGTGGTAGAAGACACTGCACCCCGTCCAGACGCTCAGGTTGTTGGGCTTCATCCTACTCTCCGAGAAAGCCGTCTCAGAGCCGTGCCCCTGACTGTCCTCTCGACCCATCCCCAGGTTGCCACCCATCCTGCCGTACCTGCGTCGGCGCGGGAGCCTCTGCTTGCCTGCAGTGCCAGGCGCCGGAGGACGTCCTGCAGCCTCAGCAGCGTGCCGAAGGAGCTGCGCACGGCCTTTGCCTGTCCCGGTGCCACGCTGGGTTCTACGGGGACAGCGCAGGAGTCTGCAGGCGTGAGTAGAGGAGGGGAAGGGCTGGGCAAAGCCTTGGGCGCGGGGTTGCGCTGGAGTTGAGGTGTTGAGGGACTTCAGCAAAGAATGTTCTGGGCAGCTGTACCACAATATGCTGCAATATTGTGAAAATAATGCAGAGAGAAGCAGGCTGAGAGGTTAGACTGACCGTCTGGTGCCAGCACAGCCCACCCTAAGCCTCGGGAGCAACGTGCTTCCAGAAATGGCAGTGATTTCCCTCTGTGGAAAGACCAGGCACAGAGACAGTGAGTCTACAGCACTGAAGTAATAGCAGCAGCAGCAACAAGTTCTTCCTGATCAAAACCATTTTCTGTGTGGATGTAACTTAAAACCGATGTATTTTATCTCTTCGTCTCCACTTGATGGAAAGAGTCTGCATCGGCTCATTTTTTTGCCTTCGGGGATCTTAAAAAAGGAAGAAGTGGCATTTGTAAGGGTGGGATGATTGTGTCTTTAACAGCGACCTACCCAGACCACGAGGCTTGAGACTTCCCACACTAGACCTAACGCGGCTCTCTCTGTCTTCTCGTTTCTGCCGTCCCCGCAGCGTGCCACTCGTCCTGCGCCGACTGCGCGGGGAGCGCTGCCCAGGACTGCACAGCTTGCCTGGCTCCCCGCGTCCTGCTCGAAGGCAGGTGCCTCCCGGAGTGTCCCCAGGGGCTCTTCAGCCACCAGAACCGCTGCCACTGTGAGTGCATGGTGCCCGCACCCGCAGCTTGTACGGCTGCATTTTGTTTCGCGGTGTCATTAGAGATGCTGTTGGGTTTGTAGCTGAGCTAAACAAAATCCTAGTGTCCAGAGAGTGGCGTCTTTCTGTGTGCTGTTCACATGGGGAGTGAGCAACTGTACGAAGCCTGGGGGAGTCCTGAGGTGGGAGGTGTCTATAAAGTTGTGTCCTTTTATTCATAGAAGAGCTTTAAAAGCGGGATTTAAAGATTTTTCTTTTTTACAGCTCATTAGCTGTAGCCTTTCTGTGTCCCTCGGATCTGTAGCATGGAAGTCCTGGAAGTACAGCATCTCTCTGCCTTTAGAGGTGCAAGGGTACCAAAGCAGTCTGGGGGAAATACTTTCTCTTTTTGCTGGGCTTTTAGCAGAGAGAATAGCCAGTGAGCTGGCGTGGCATTCGGGGCTGGAGGTTGTGGTTTGGGAGGGCTTTGTGCGCTCATCAGTCCTGGATTTTCTGCTCATGAGTATCACACTTGTTGGTGCAATCCCAAGATACCGAATTTATCTCCCCTGTGCATTTTGCGCTCTCTCTTACCTGCTGGGGGGAGGAATAAAAGGGCCAATCGCTTTGTACTTTATGTTTATGGAGATCTAAACCGTGGTTAACGCCGAGGACAGGTCACGTTTTAGAACTGCCAGCTCCTGCCTCCCCTTGTTTATTCAAAAGGAGGGTGTGAGAGCCTTCCAAACCACGACCCTGCCGTCACCGAGGCTGTGCCATGCTTCTGTGTCCCGCTCTTGTAGGCGAAAATGCTGACGCTGACAGGGGCTGGCTTTGCAGGGAGGGGAGAGCGTTAAGGTGGACTGTCCCAGGAGCCTAACAAGTGTCGGTTCCCTCACCCAGCCTGTCATCCCTCCTGCAAGACGTGCCGTGGCCCTTCTGACGTGGAGTGTGTCACCTGCCACCCGCACGCCACGCTGGCTGGCGGGAGGTGCAGGACGAGCTGCAAGGAGGAGCAGTATCTCAACCTGGTGGGCTATTGCGTGGGTAAGTGAGAGAAGTCCAGTCTGAGGGTTTCCTCCTCCTCCTCCTCGTATCAGGAAAGGTGCTGTGTGCGGTTTTGGGAGGTAACAGGGTCTCCACAGAGGGGTTGTACTGTGTGAGTGCTGGGGGCCTGCACTCAAGCCTATCATCAGAAGCCACCTATTGCATTTCTCTGGTTAAAAAGAGAAATCGCCTTTAATCCATCACGCCGACGTGTATAAACATATCCTGGGAGCGGCTCCAGCAGTTTCTGAGCTTTATCAAGCTGGTTTTTTATTAAAAAAAAAAAAAAAAAAAAAAGGGTTTGGGGGGTTTATCCTTTCTGAAACGTTCC
>NW_010389408.1:9283-19101 GCF_000710305.1 Buceros rhinoceros silvestris
TTAAAAAAAAAAAAAAAAAAAGCAAAGGTTTGTGAGGCTTCATCTATGCTGAACAGTTCCGAATGAGATAAGGAATCCCAAGAAAAGGGCAAAATGCATTAGATGTAATAAATATATCCACTGAGAGGCTATTGTTCTCCGTTTAAAAGAGATGATTCCCCTTCTCAGAGACTTCCTTCTGTTTATATATAGGTGCTCTTTTTATGAGACTCCTTTCTTTGCTCGCCCGATTAATTCTCTGAACCATTTCTTCATCTTCCATTTAAACAGCGTTCAGGGTTTTGTCTGCAGGGACAAGGAAACTGTCCAAGGAGTCAGAAAATATCCTCAAAGTGTTGTCCAGCCCCTTAGGTCTACGAGAAGCCGGGCTGGAGGATCAGGGTGTTGCATACAGCCGAGGAATGGCAGTATGGACATAATTCAGCATTCCAGCGTGAGGAGCTGTCTCTGCCTGGTAAAATTTCAGGGCTACGACGATGTTTATTAACGTCCTCGTATGCACTTTATTGCTCCCACCTTCTTTTCCTGATACTTTGCGTGATGAGCAAAGGCTGCGGGAACGCGGTTTGCCGGCTGCAAGTGTCATAGGCGCAGCTTAGTGCCGTGTATCATAAACCAGGATTCTTCTGAGGAGGGCTTACCCTGCTGTGTGCTGTCACCACCCCGTTTCGACCGCTGTCACCTCTGCGTTTGGCGAGGGGCAGCGACGTTTCTGTGTCTGAGGGGAGTTCTGAAGATCCTTGTCGAGGAACAGAGTGGTTTGTTGCCTTTAAAAAAAAAAAAAAGGTGGTGCTTTGCTCTGGGATCCGCAGCGTGTGGCGCTCTGTGCCAAATTGCCGTGTAAGTTTTAACTCCTTGCCGGTTCTGCTGGAGACAGAGAGCTCCACATCCAGGCTGGGAAATCTCGCTCGCTCTTCTCCTTCGGCGCTGACTGGAATGCTACGTTTGCCCTTGCCAGTTATTAATTACCAGTTAAAGAGCAGCTGTCCCATAAAAGAGCGCAGTAAAACCCCTGACACACACAGAATATACGGTTTGCATCGGAATCTAACAAAGCCTTTGCCTTCACTTCCCAAAGCAATATTTTTTGACAATTATCTCCCCGTTTATCTCCAATTCCCGGCCCTGCAGGCAGAGCTGTGTTGTGACTTATAGGGACCGCTGTGCGTCACAGCCTCCTGTCATCCTTTATGGGCCTGCAGGGGAACATCTTTCCCGCAGCGTGGAGAAAACCGTTGCCCGTGAGTTAATGTCGTTACAGTGCACGTTACCTGGAGGAGGACTGGGACGTTTGCCTTGTTAATGGAAAACAAAGTCTTGTTTTGGGAGGTTTATCGAATGAGCGTTTCAGGTGTAAGCAGAAGGAAGACAAGCCTCAAGTTCCAGGAGATCGAGGAGTTGCTAAGCTCTGCCTTTGCGCTCCTCTTCCCTGAGAGAGCTCCGTTGATTAATTTTACTGTATAGCTACAGCGTACGCACAGGAACGCGCCCGTGGCGTTGGCGGTCCCCTGGCGGGTCTCTGAGCTGCTGCGTTTTTTCTCTTCCCGGTTTGATTTTCCTCTTTCAGCTTCAGGAAATGTTGCAGTCGCCAGTCTGGGAAATAGCGCCTTCACCAAAACCGGTGTCCTGCTCATCAACCCTTGCCCTTACTTGGCTGATTTGAAGGAATCATAAGCCTGTCTTGGGGTTTCCTCGTTGACCTTGGGGTTTCCTTGTTGAATTGAGGTTTCCCCGTGGATCTTGAAGTTTCCTTGTTGACTTAGGGTCTCCTCGTTGATCTTGGGGTTTCCTTGTTGATCTTTTTCCCTGACTCGGTGGAAGGTAATTAGAAGCACCCAGAGGGACTGTGCAGTGGCTGAAGCAAGGAGTTCACAAACTGAGCTCTACTGGGTGCTCAGCATAGACGAATGCAGACTACCCACCGCGATGGAGCAGCAGGGGCAGCTGGCGTGAAGGGAAACTCAAAACACCCCCTGATCAGTATTCCCCAGCTCCTATCTTAACTTCCAGCTTCATCTTCCTCGAACGGGAGCTCCCAGTCCCCATGCTCAGCTCCTGCGGAGGAGGAGGTCCCTCATACCTTACCTGAGAGTAGGGAACAGGACATTTTCTTTCTGAAGAGCCCTTAAGAGGGGAGGCATATTTGAACAATACAGGGGTTGAGTGCTTAGCAGATGGTGGAACCAAGCGGTGGAAATGCCTCTGGTTTCCTCTACAAACACTTCAGAGCTGGTTCTGTCTCCCCAAACAGCCGCCTTTGTCTTGGCAGGCGAGAGAACGATATGTAAGAGGTACTTCCCACGTGGGAAGGGCACGGTTTTCTCTGATTCTGCTTGCAAAGAGAAGGGGGCAGAGGGCATGGAAGGAGGGTAGCTCCAGAAGTGGCAATCCATGTGCGTGATTCCATTCGGCGTGACAATGACAGTGGCTTGGTAGGCAGACGGGCGGTAGGTAAGGTGGTCCTCGCTTCAGAGAGAGCCTGCTGTGAAAAATTTAAATAATCTTTTCCAAAACAAAGCACTTCAGTCCTGCCTTTGCTCTCTCGCTACTTCCCCAGTGTCCCTCACATCCGCCCTGAGCGTCAGTTCTGGTTTTTTAGTCGGTGCTTTGTGCTTTTTGATCTCCAGGCTTGCAGAGGAACAAGAAAGCGATGGGGCTGATTGGTCCTAAACCAGCAGTTGAGAATCAATACGCAGGAGCAAACCCCGAGGCTGTACGGAGAAAACCGTGCTGCAGCAGCACCCGGTCCTGCAGATACGCAGCGCCTTAAACGTGGGGTTCAGGGAATCTAGTTACTCTAGGAATCGTCTCTGGGTGGCATAGCGGAGAAGTCAGGCCGGGGTTAGGCTGCAGCCGCTGTGCTGTTCCTGCAGGGATGGGTGCAGAATTGCCCCGGACTCCGCCGCGAGCCTGTCTTCAGCTCGTAAAATTAGATTGCCTGACAATCGGTAGTAATGCTGCCACACGAGACAAAAGGCAGAAAGCTGAGCCTTGGGTAGAACTCTGACAAGAGGCAGGTACTCCAGTCAAGCCTCATTATGGCATCTCTTTCAAGACAGTTGTCATTTCCTTTATCATTTTCTGAATTACCATAATGAGGGTTAATTTGGCTTCCAGGTTGCCTTACGCTGCAGACAAAAGGCTTGTTGTACAACTTTTTGAAGCGTCCAAGTTCAGGCGGAGGTCAGGAGACACAGGCTGGGGAAGGGTGGAAAAAGGAGAAGGTTTTGAGGCGCTCTGGTGCAATGCTAAATGCCGCTCTTGGCTTCGAGGTCTGCAGTGGCCTCGTCAGGGCACGGGGAAATCCGACCGGTGAGAGCTACCGGGGAAGGTCATACAGCTGTACAGGTTGTGCTCTTTGCTTTTCAGCGCTGGGAGCAGAGGGAGGCGAATGCCTACGGCCACGGGCATAACGTCCTAAAGATAAACCCGTAGGCAGAAGCACCTACAATCAGAGAAGGGTTTGGGGAGAGTGAGGAGCCTGGAACTGGCGGCGTACAAAGCTTGCCCAGCTCGCTTGAGGGCAGGAAAGAGGACGCTTGGATGGGGCGGGAGATGCGCAGGGAGTGCGGGTGCTGAGGAAGGATGCTCAGGAAGATCGCGAGGTGGGGATGAGGGCGAGGGGGAAGGAATGCTCCCGGAGTGCGGCCAGTTCTGCTCATCTCTCTTTCAGGCTCCTGCAAGCGCAGAGTTTAGCACCCTCGTGCACCAGGTAGCAGGAAGGGGCTCTGGAAATTATGTCCCTAACGTCTTCCTTGAGTTTTCAGCCACATGTTGCCTCAGAGCCGTTCTGTCCCATCTGTCTGTGGTCACCGTATCCCTTATTCCCTGCTTCCTCCAGACTGCCACCCTCTGTGCCGCCAGTGCGTGGCCAACCTGCGCGACACCGGCAGCACCTGCCTGGAGTGCCAGAACGCCCGGCACTTGCTGCTGGGGGATCACTGCCTTCCCGACTGTCCGGCCGGATACTACGCGGAGAACGGCGCCTGCAGAAGTGAGTAGTCCCTGCACATGCCCTGAGTAGCGGGGTGCTGGCGGGATGAGCCGTGAAATGGTCCCTGTTTAGCAGAGAAGCTTTGACCAGCTGGCAGGGACCAAGGGCCGTGCAACTCGTGCTCGCAGAACTGCAGCTGGTGGCAGCTTCTCAGGAAGTTTGCAGCCAGAGGTGGAACGTCATCCTGGCTGAGGTCTCTCGCTGCCTTGTCTCGGTTCAAAAGGTGATCATTCATAGCAGCTTGTAAAACAAAAAGCCAATTCCATTCAGCCGTTTAGGCTGGCGTGATGGATGCAGCGCTCCGGCTGCGTGGGCGAAGCTGCACTGATAGCACATTCTATTCTCTGGCTGCCTGAGCTTTCACCTGCTCCTGGATCTCCTCCAGCTTTTGTGGATGTAGTTTCATATTCTGATCGTTGTCTGTGCTGCTTAATATTCCTTGGCCTCTTTGAAGGAAGAAGGTTGCGTCTCTTGTTGTGTGGCTGACAGAAACACGTTAGAGCCCGTTTTGTGCCACGCTCAGTCCCTGAGAGTGCTGCAGTGAAAATTGCTCCAAGATCTCCTTTTCCTTGAGCAGAAACGCTTGTCCTTGCTGTCCCCGCAGGGTGTCACCCCTCGTGTAAAACCTGCACGGGCGCGGGTCCTTTCTCCTGCTCCTCCTGCGACGCCAGCCTGGTTCTCTCCCACACCGGCACGTGTGCACCCGCCTGCTCGCCAGGACACTACCGGGACGACAGGCAGACCTGCAAACGTGAGTGCCTCCCCCCGAGCCGTCGCTCCTTTCCACGGTGTGTTCACCGACAGGTCTAGTCTTGTTCCTTCTTGCCAGGAAAAGAGAGATTTCAAGCGCCTAAAACTTGGATGTGAGTTGACAGAGGTGATTAGCTGCCCTAGAAACAGAGCCTGCGGCGTGGTTTAAATTTGAGCACAGTTGCAGTTTTGTAATTGACTTCAAAGGCAAGAGGCTTTGGGTCCCCTAGTAACAATCTGCAGGAGGTTTTTCTGCCTCCTTCCTCCTTATCTAGGTGCTCCATGGAGAAGTGGCCGAAAGAACTGGGGGGTGCTGAGCTGGGTGACAGCTTGACAAGTTTAGACCAGTTTTAAGCAGACAAACCCCCTCCTCCCTGCCCTACCTGCTGGTACCTGCCATGGGAGCTGGACTAAGACTGCGGCTTTCACGCTACATTTTTCCACCTGTGCAACCGCGGTAGAAAAACGAGGTACAGCTTGGTAGTGCCTGACGTGAGCTGGGGGGTGTTTTGACCTCAGTTCTGACCTTAAGTGCAGGAATGGTTTATCCCGCTCCTGCCATCCCTCGTGAGCCTCTCCGGGCCCCTCTTTTCCTTTATTATTCTGTGTTCACCCCAGCCCAGACACCGGCTGGGTCGCTACTCGTGTAATTATTGGGCTTCATGTTCCAAAGTGCAAAATTACACAGCCCAGAGATGTAAAAAATAGGGATAAAACCCTGCTTGAATCAACCCGCTATAATACACACAGCAAAAAACGAGCAAGCGCTCGAGCACTCTGGTTGCCGTGAGCCCGAACGCTCGGATTTGCAAAGTCCTGCATCACCCTGGTTTAAATTATCCTGATGTATGATAAAATAACTCTGCTGCGCCACACTGAGCGCATCATCAGTGTCGTCCTATCTAGAGCCGGTTTCTTCACTGGTGAGGAGGAGGCTGATACGGTTGTCAGCGTTACCTGCCTTTTGAAAGAACAGATGGCTCTCCCGGAACGATTATTTCCATTTTATCAGCAGAAATGGAGACACCTCGCAGGAGTTCAAGGAAATAAGTGGAGGACTTTGTACTATTCTTCTGCTGACAGCAAAAAAAAGCTATTCAATAATAACGAAAAAAAAGGAAAGTAATAAAAAAGAGGAATAAAGAGGAGAGGAATTGTGGGATTCTCGCTGTCCTGCCGAGTTTTCTGTGAGCTTTTACGAGCTCTTCACTGCTCCCTCGTGCAGTGCAGATTCTCGTTTTGCCACCTACACCCCAGTACCTGCCCTCCTCGTTCGACACCCTTTTCTAATGAGAAGGTGCCTGTTAGTGGCTCCAGCGGGGTGGAAGTGGAATACGAGCTCTTCACTGCTCCCTCACGCAGTGCAGATTCTCGTTTTGCCACCTACGCCCCAGTACCTGCCCTCCTCGTTCAACACCCTTTTCTAATGAGAAGGTGCCTGTTAGTGGCTCCAGCGTGGTGGAAGTGGAATGACGGTTCCCGCGGACTGTACCCTTCCGGAATTTGGTTCGGCAGCTCAAACACAAATCGGTTTTTGCGAGCAAAATCAGCTCCTCTCATCTCCTTATTGCCAATGGCTTTTCAAGAAGCAAGTGTGATCCCTGCGGCGGGAGGCTCAGGGCAGAGCACGTTGCATTTTTGTCATGCCAGGTGGCACTTGTGCCTTTCCAAGTGCGGCGCTGCCGATAAGCCACGTAGCTAGAGACCGTCCCAGGCCGCTGGGAAACCCCCACGTAGCGGCAACGAGAGTTGCGTGGCCGGGGGCTGGCTGTTAGGCTGGGAACGTTTGGACTTAGCCAAGTGCCGTCAGGCTGGCAGCAGAGCACCTCAAACCAGCGCCAGGTTCTGGCGGCAGACGTTTGGTTAGGAATTGTCCTGATTTCTCCCAGCAGAATCAGAGCGCGGTTTTCAGGCGCAGGGCGAGGAAATACTTGTCGATCTTCCATAGCACTGCTGTGAATTAACTGAGTTCTGACATCAGCACTGAGCACGCTTGGCTGGTGGTGCAGCCGCCGGAGAAGTTCAGACCCTGCAGATCAAAGAGACAAGTCGAAAAATTCTGAACCTCTGGACTTTCATCCCAGATTCAGTATATCCCTGAATTATTTTTTTTCCTGGTGTCTTTATTTGCTCCCCACAGCTCCAAAATTTCACACTGTGTGCACATGAAAAGGTGGGAACTTGAAACGAGATGAAATGTTTGGCCCCACCAGGGTTTGGGTCTCCACACTTGTGCGTTTATGACGTAAGTCCAGAATCGCCCAAAACACTTAAAGAAAATAAGAAAAACAAGGAAGGCTCTTCCTTGGGGGTTTGAGTCCAGGGTCGGTGTTTTACCCTGACCTGTCAGAGGAGCGTAGGAAGCAGTGTGGGGAGACTCACAGTCTGTTCCAAACGGAAGGAGGCTTTCTGGGAGCTGTGAAAAGGAGCGTAAGAAGCAAAAACCCTGAAGTCTCCGCAGGCATCTCTCAAAGAGGACGTGAGGAGCAGCGGGGCCACGGGGTAACACCATTTTCACTTGCACAGTCAGCTGGTGCCTCGGTAATTACAGTGATTTTCTTCCTCTTTGCCTTTCCACAGCTTGCAACAGCCAGTGCCGGAGCTGTGAGGCGGCCGCCGGCTGCACGTCTTGCCGAGACCCCGCGAAGGTCCTGCTGTTCGGAGAGTGCCAGGACGAGAGCTGCGCTCAGCAGTACTACCTGGATTTTTCCAGCAAGACTTGCAGAGGTGAAAACCACATCACTGGCTTAAAGAAAAATGAAAAAAACCAAAAAATAGCCTTGCGAGTGCCTTGGCTGGGAATCCGTTCCGTCGCAGCAGGAGCCATGCAGGGGGCTGCTTTAAAGCATGTCGGAGGGGGCGTCGTGCGGCAGCAGAGCACCGGCGCGGCTCGCGCGGGTTGTCCTCTGTGCTGCCACAGACTTCAGCCTTCCAGAGATTACTGCAGATCCTTCTCTTGTCAATGGCTCAGGCAGTGAGCCAGCAACCTCTGCAAGGGTCAGGTCCAGCAATCGTTTAGTCGTGGGTCAGCTGAATAACGAGGGGACTTACCAAGCTAAACCTTTTTTGAGTGCTTACCTGCTTCTCTCTGTCTTACTAAACGCTGCATCGGTGGGAGGCTGCGGAAGCCAAGTGTGAAGCGATGGAAAAGGCACCTGGCTTGAGAGATGCCCAGAACTCCCCAGGAGAGCCTTCCGTAATGGCACTAAGTGCGGATAAGGGGGCGTGGCTGCAGCTACCACCGCTGAGAGCAGGATGCGATACCAGTGGCTCGTTTCTAGCTGGCTCTCTCTGAACCAAGCAGCGCCTGTCCCGTGAGAGGTCGGGATGAGACAGGACAAGGGTGTGTGAAGGCAGATCTGACCCCAGCCGAATCCATTGTGTTTTGGCCGGTGGACTTCCCGGAGGGCGCTCTGTACTGTGAGGGACAACGATTTCGTTTTCTTTCGGTCAGAGTCATTCGAAAGCGTGAGGTTGGGTAATTGCCAGTGAGCCACAAACTCGGCGCTGGCGGAAAAGGAGCTTTGCTGCTTACGGGATGAAGTCAGGCTTTCTGGGCAGCAGAACTGCGCCAGTGTGAGCAGCTCTGAGAGCTGAACAAGAGCCAAGCCTGCTCAAATTCGCCGTGGTTAGAACACATTAAATCCAAGAGGGGAAAAAAACCCAACCCATCTCTTTTTTTTTTTCTTCCAGAGTGTGACTGGAGCTGTAACGCTTGTAAAGGTCCCCAGAGGACCGACTGCCTGCAGTGCATGGAGGGCTACGTTCTCCACGAAGGAGCTTGTGTGGAACAGTGCCCTGCAGCTTTCTACAAGGAATCAGACACGTGCCAGAGTGAGTTCTTCTTGAGCATTACTTCTGCCTGCTGCTGCCATCAGCCCTCCCCGCTTGCCGCCTGTCTTGTGTTCAGAAGGCACGTTCTAGCTTCCCGTCTCTCGCTGCCCTCCAGCCGCAGAGCCGTGGTTCTGGTGGGGCGTCACCACAGCGCGGGAGGAGGTCGAACACAGCGTGGGGCTGAACTCTGTCCGTCTGACTTTCAGGGTGCGATCCCCACTGCCTGCAGTGTCGGCAGGCGGAGGAGTGCAGCCTCTGCGAAGCCCCGTTCTACCTCGCGGACGCTCGTTGCGTTCGCAGCTGTGGGGAGCGCTATTACGCAGACCACGCACAGCGGAGGTGCTCGGGTAAGCGAGGCGAGGTGGTGTGGTGGAGAGGGACGGGGCTGGAGTCTGTGTTCTGCGCGCTGCTCCTTCTCTCCGGGGCTGGGGTGAAGAGGAAATGCTCGGGGGCTGTGTTAAACTTGCTGTTGAGCTGATGCCGTCACCTGGGAGTTGGAGAGCAGCCCCTGGTGACAAAGAGCAGTGGCGTTTCTGCTGTGACCCCCAGGGCCAGCGCCGCGCACCAGTGGCCACCTTGGTTTTGCAGTGTCTCAGTGGGGTTGTGCTTTCCGTCCCATGCAGCTTGTCCTCCCGGCTGCTTGGAGTGTGACAGCGACGGGCTGTGCCACCGCTGCGACAGCGCCACGTTTCTGGAGAATAAGACTTGTGTTCCTGCCTGTGGCCAGGGTTCCTATGGCAGTACGTGGACCAGGGAGTGTGAAGAAGGTGAGTGTAAGTGATAAAGCCGCCGAGCTGGCAGGCTTCTAGCTGATTTTCAGACCAGCGGGTAATTCAGTGGCTTTTGGGGAGTCCCGTTTTGTGTTGACCGTTAGAAGTCGGCAGCTGTTTTCCTCCAGCTTCTTTGATTCACAAAATGTGCACGTACGTGGTTTTCTGAGTGAAGTTACGTAGGACTGCATTTCTTCTCGAGGTGGTGGTTGTCCACCTTGGCCAGTAAGGGTGTAAGGGTCTGGTGTGCCATGCAAACGACGGTAGTGACAGGCGAGATGCTAACGCAGCCCCAAATTCATTCAGTAATGCTTTTCCCTCCTTTTTTTTCAGCCAGCTTCCACGTGAACAGTACCCTCAGAGTAGGAATTGGGGGGGTAGAGCCCCTGGACCTCTCCTTCCTGGGGGTGCCTGATGGGGAGGGTGCCCCAGGACAGCTCGTCTTCCACATCGACAGCGCTCCCACCAAC
>NW_010389408.1:19242-19623 GCF_000710305.1 Buceros rhinoceros silvestris
GCTGCTGCTGGTGGCGGGTGGGAAGGAGGGGCCGCTGAGCAAAGGCGACCGCTTCAGCTGCCGGGATGTGAAGGAGAGGAGAGTCCGCTTTGTGCACAGCAGCGAGAAATCCAGGTGACCCACGAGCCAGCTGCCAAACCCGGGGTGCTTCGGGGGCACCGGAGTCTGCCTCGCTTTCTGCCCCGGGTTTAAAACTGCCGTGTTAGGCTGGTTCTTCCAGCAGTTTCTGGGTGCTGTCAGGAGGATGCTCAAATGATGCTCTCTGGCATCGTCTGCGTTCAGCCATTGCTTCTTTGCCTGAAGACGAGCTCTGTTAGTGTCCTGGGAGAATTAGCGGTGATCACGCCGACACTGTGTGGCGAGGCAGCAGGTTTTTCCTGC
>NW_010389408.1:19722-20433 GCF_000710305.1 Buceros rhinoceros silvestris
TGGTGGCGAGGACGCAGATTTTGCTTGCTCCCAGGCCGTGAGCCAGTCATCCTGCCAGATTTCACACTTGGTTGACGTCCCCCCAAAGCCTTGGGGCTAGACTGTTACAGGAGTTTTATTACGTGTTGTGAGTGTTGTGAATCTTCAGAAAAAAATACTATAAAAATATCATTGTAAAAATCCACTCGAGCTAAAGCTTCTGTCACTAAGTTGGTAATTTTGACTGAATATAGAATATTTTTATTGTTACTGAGTCCTGCAAGAGCACTTCCTTAATTTCTGTCATCCTCTCTTTTGGCCTGGCGGGGACTTGTTTAGGACAGGACAGTTTTCCTTGAAGGTCGGCGATGGACAGTTCTTCTCCCAGCCTGAGGTGATCAACGTTCAAGCGTTTTCAAGACAGGTAATGTAACACAGCTTGGGGACAACTGCAAGTTTGGGACCGTTTGGAGCCCTTGGGGTGGTGACAGAGGAGCTGGGCAGATCCTGAGCCGGGGTTCAGGTCAGGCAGATTAGACTCTGCTCTCCGTTAAGAGGCAGCCAGGACTCACACGGACAGGCTGGGCTTGGGGGAAGTGACTGAGAAGCTGGTCCCTGTAATTTTGCTGGTGCAGTCCAGAGCAATCATCAGTGAGGGCTGGGGAGTCCCTGCTGCTCGAGGGACGCTTTGCGTCCGCGGATGGAGTAGCTGGGCGGGGGCTGCCGGGGAAC
>NW_010389408.1:20465-32057 GCF_000710305.1 Buceros rhinoceros silvestris
TTGCGTCCGCGGATGGAGTAGCTGGTCGGGTGCTGCAGGGCAACTGCACGGTGACTGATCCTATGGCAGGGGGCTTTGTTCTAGGACAGCTGGGAATTAAATCAGCGTGGGCTGTTCGAAGCGTGTCTCCTGAACTGCTCACCGCTTGTAGGCAAGTCGATGGTACTGCCAAGTGTCCTCTCTCCTATTCCTGTTATTTCAAGCCTGTAGCATGGTGTCCCGGAGGGGTCTCGCCCAAGAGGTGGTTACAGGCAGTATCTTTGTGTCTGCTTTCCAAGGGTGGGCTCTCTACAAGGCAAGGTGTGAAGGTGTGTGCCACAAACACGTTGAAGGGGAGGGCACAGCCTTACAGAACGGAGTTCTTCAAGCACAGCCTAGCTCAGGCAATATCATCCCATCCCTGCAGACGACGAGTCGTTTGAGAGCTGCATTTCTTTCCATCGTGGCAGAGGTGGATGGGTTTGGGTCTGGAGATGCTGCTTCTGCTCTGTTGCATTTAATCATATTTCCTATTAGCTGTTCCATCAGGGCTGGAAACGAGGAGCGCTCTACTTTGTCCTTTAGCGTGAAACAAGCTGTGGGGTTTGATGCTGTTGTGTGTCGGTCGATTCTGGCCGGTGCCGAAATCGTTGCTCAGCCTAATCTCTAGTTTACCTCAGTAAGACATTTGCCTAGTTAAGAGCTGCAGTTGCTGCCCCGGAATACCTAAGTGAGCTCCAAGAACAGGGCTTCTGCCTGCCCATCCCTAACAACGCCGATAAATCAGGCGGGGGTGAGCTGGCAGCAGCGCGCTCCCTGAGGAGTGTTCCCAGGGCTTTGAGTCTGTCTCTGCGGGATCACCTCCCTCCCGAGACAAGGTTTTACCGGTGACAAAGACTCTTTATCGAGATCAATAGAGGCTGCAGCTTTAAACTTCCTTGGGGACGACTAGAACTATTTTAAACCAGCAGAAGCATGGCCTCTAGCTGATCCTCATCACAGGGAGGATGAAGCCGTGTGCAGTCCTTGAAAATAAATACGCAGTGGCGCTGACAACACCCGATTTTGCTGTCTGGGAGATGGAAGATGTTGGTTGATTCACTCATTTCTTAGACATGGCGATTCAAGCTCCCGCCTCTCCGTTTGGCTCGCTGTTAGTATCCCGTGTGGGTTATTCTGACAGTTTTCCTTGCTTCCCGTTTTTCCCCTCGCTGCAACTCATTTTAAACAGAAATGGAGGTTTCCAGGGGTGAAGTGAGCTGATTTCCTTAACGCCACATTTCTCAGTCCAGGCTTTGATCAACCAATTTGCTAAAGTTTAGCAAACACCTAAGAGCTGCCTTTGTGTTTCAGGCCCCGTACGTGTTCAGGAACGAGCCCCTCCTTGTCCGCAGAGGGGAGCTGGGAGCTGTAACAGAGCAGTTCCTCGGTGTGAGAGACAGCGACAACGCTCAGGACGTCGTGCTGATGGTTTTAGAGCCTCCACGTCACGGGCGGCTGTTCAAACCTCCTGGAGACGCAGCTTCTGCAGTCCCCATGTTCCACCTGGACGACCTCGCCGGCGGGCTGCTGCGCTACGCTCACGACGGCTCTGACAGCCGCGATGATGCGGCTCTGCTGCAAGTGACTGATGGGTACCACTTCCAGAACATCCTGTTCCACATGAAGATTGTTCCCGAGGTACGTGCTGTGCCGTAAACCCTCGCGGGCTGATTGGAAGCCTGGAGAAATACCGCTGTGTCCCTGAGGTGTCACTAATCCTGCGGTACGGAGAGGCTGTGGTCAGAGACAGGAGGAGGCAGTGGATTGATTGGCGTTTTGGAGGTCACCTGCATTTTGGGGTTGCTGAAAATGTCCTTATCCCTTAATTAATGTGCAAGAGCCATGAAAAACAGAGCCGTCGGAGAAGAAGTCCACTGTTTGCCAGCTCTTTATGTGCGGAGCTGAGAATTACACAATCTCTGAGTGCTTCCGCTCCGTGACAAGGAGTTAGGAGGAGATATTACCCCTCTCTCATCCTCCTCTCCGCCGAGTTAGATGTCTTTCACAGCAACTCGGGCGTGAAAATCGGCAGCGAGGTTTACGAGCGCTGCTACGTGTCTGTGTTGCTTACGCAAGGAGGGACCGCTCCCTCTCGGACCCTGCGGGTGCTCCTAAAGCTGCGGGAGTAATTAGCGTCGATAATTAGCGATGTGACTCACGCAGCAGTCTGGGGCTGGAAAAGGGGTTGTTGTTGGAGGCTGCTGGAACAAGAGCAGCCCTGCCCGTGGTTTCTTTACCCAGATGGCTTACCTGGCCCTGAGGAGAGGAGAAGGGCTGGGAAAATGCGCCGCGTTGTTTGTAACACCTCTGGTGGGTGTTTTTTTTCCCCTTGGGTTGCATCCAAAGAGCCTGGTAGGACCCTGGCTGGAGCTGTGCAAGTTCAAGGTGTGTTTTTTTAACCGCATTACTTCTCTGAGTACACAGAGCTTGTGGCTGTGTGCTGCTGGATGGCGTTATACAGTAATTCCCGGTGTGAAAGGACGCCTGTCCAACAGAGCATGAGCTAACAGGGTAATTCAGAGCCCAAAAGGGAATAATTTGAAGGTTAGAAAACCCACCACGTAGCAGAAGGCTTTGAGGGATGCTCAGGCAGGCTTGAGTTTTACAAAAGTGGTTAAGAGAGGACCGTGGGTGTAAGTCCCAATGCAGCAAGGAGATATTTGATCTGGATGTCTTTCTAACTTAGCAAGAAAAAGCAATGTGGATCTGGTGCCGTAGTGCCTAAGGGAAATTTTTATCCCTCATGTCTGAATTTAGCCTGACATCCAATATTCCCCCATCTTGTAGAAGTGGGGGGATCTTGAGGAGAGTGTGAGGTCAATCTTGGACCAGGGTTGGAGCATTCAGCCAGGGTTGAACGTGTAAGACATTCCAAAACGCTCTGCTTGATCTCAAAAAAGCCTTTTTCTGCTGTCTCCCCGCCTGCAGAACGGCAGCAGCCCTCAGCTGGTGACCAATGCGCTGGTCTGGGTGCCCCAGGGAGGCATGCTACAGATCTCCAAGACAATTCTGCATGCCGAGCTCCCCGGTGCCCGTGCCTCCGAGATAACCTACAGCATCGTCAAGGACCAGCCAAGACACGGTAAATCTCTTTGCCATTTTGTGGTCAGACACCAGCTGCGGAGCGTTGCTTTCCACACCCCAAGGTGTCCATCCTGTATTCCAGGGTGTTTTGCCCACAGCAAGGAGCATAACACTGCAGCTTAAAGAATCTCTTCAGCGCCCAGGCCAATGAGGATTGATTAATATATTTTGCCCTCCAACGAATCGATATCGTTGCTTCTAATTTGCTGAGCCGGATAGAATTAGAGGATCCCTTTAGCAATGCAGGTGCTGGTTGCTTTGCTTCTGCTGTACGGGTAGACCTGATGGACACATCGGTGATGTTTTTGCTGTTTAGAAGCAATTAATTTGCTTTCCCCCTTCTGGTTTTTGCAGATGAAGGGCTGACTTCTCATTTTTAATAAGCATTTACATGAAAACAAGAATTTTTCCCCGAGGAGCTTGTCTCCTGCTGCCTACCCCTAACCAAAATGTATAATCCTCTATTTGTATCGCTGTCATTATCTCCGCTGTAATTAATTGCAATAATACAAAACGGGTTTGTAGCTGCAGGTGAGGAACAAGCAGGAGGAATCAGCACTCTTCAAAATTTTGTCTAAAACAGTGTTTCACAGGAAGGAAGGAGAAAAATAGGATGGAGAAAGGTAGAAAGCAGGTCCTGAATCAAGGTGGGTTTGTCTGCCTGTCTCAGTGTTTGACTGATGGCAAGGATGCTCATACCTGAGTTATGATTTACCTGTAGGTAAATGATTTACCTGTAGGAAATCATAATTGGACTTTTAGACAGGAGGGAAAACAGTGCTAGGATTAGCTGTAATAACGGTTTCTTTTCCTGCTTTGGGAGGGAAGAACAACTCGCCGGCCCGACCTCCTTTGGGTCGATGTGATTTACACTATATGTGGCTTCCGAGCCAGTAGCCACGAAGGATATTTTCAGAGAGGAGTAGAAAAGCACAATATGCAACTAACAAGTAATTTAAATTATATAGAGTGAAGAATAGTACAGGAGGGGAAACGTCTGATTTTTTCTCAGCTTCTACATGAACTCCAAAACAAATAATTTACATCGTAAAATAGGGAAATGCGCCGTTTATTCTGGTACTGCAGCTCTCTGTCAGGTTCTCATTTCCTTTACGTGTGTGCTGCAGAAAAACGTTCACATCAGGGAGATGGGAGAGCGCGGGTTTGATGCTCTGCTCTCGGTGGGTAGCCCTGGGCTCTTGGAGTAATTTGATTAAAGCCTGTGGAACCTGCGTAGCGACCTCACAACGCAGCCCCGTGAGGAAAGCTGGTCACCGTGGGACATGCCTCCATCCTGCTCTCCTGTCTGCAGAGAAGCCGGTGATGCTTGAGTCCAGCTGAGACTCTATTTCTAGTACAAAAATGAGGAATAAGCTGGAAGTTAGAGATATAAAAGCTCCTCTTTGGAGAAAGAGCCAAAGCTGGGGCATACAGAGGTCCTTCATCTTCTTCAGGTGAAGATGTCTGTTCGGAGAAGTCGGTTGAGTAGACTTCTTGTCTGCTGACACGTTGTGCTCTGGCTGTTCATCTTTGCTTTGCCCAGGCGAGGTGGTGCTTCTGGTCCCGATGCCAGCAGACGGCCCAGCAGGCTCGTGGCAGCTTTTGCCTGACGGAAGAGCAGCTTCCCCGACCACGTCTTTCAGCCAGCAGGACATCAACGATGGCATCGTGTGGTACAGGCACTCTGGATCTGAGGTGGAGAGTGACTCTTTCCAGTTCCAGGTACTTTTCCTCACATCCTGGCTGTTTTGATGCCCCGTTTGCAGTTCAGGCGGGAGGTTTGACCACCAAACACACCGCCCTCCCGTAATTAAAATATTTACCCCAAGTGCAAAGCGTTCCCAGTGCCTTCTTTTGAATTGTTTGCTTTGCAAGTCTCCAAACCAAGCAAGCCTCCTCCTTCCTGCAGTCCCCAGGCCAATAATTCCCATTTTGCTGTAGAGTCCTTCTTCCTGCCGACAGACCAAAAGCCACAAATACTCCCCAGCAGACGTAATACCCCAATAAATCCCACCTCCCCACAGGTTTAGCAGCCGTAAAATTCCTCAGGCAGGTCCTCGCCGTTGGCTTGGCAGCTTTAACAGCCTCCTGTAGCGCTAAGCCTACGTGAACACTTGCACGCGGTGCTTGGTACATCTGGTTTGCAAGCCAGAAGCTGTTACTGCAGCACCGGAGAGGCAATTAAGGTAATTTCCGAAGTAATTAAGCTAAGTGATAACGAGGAGTTTGTGAGTGGGGGTGTTGAACAAGCTGATCTTTAGCTCAATTGCCCCATTCCTCTTCGAGGGTAAACATTTTGCTGGAGTGAAATGTTTGGAGTTAGCACCTTGGAGTGGGAGCAGTGGGTGTATGGGGTCCTCTGTCAGGGATCCAGTCGTGTCCTCTTTCCTTCCCAGGTCTCCAGCTCTGCCGGTCCACAAGCCACCTTGGAGAGCCACGTGTTCAACGTCGCTGTTCTCCCGCAGACGCCCCGAGCGCCTCAGCTTTCCCTCGGCTCCTCTTTGCACATGGCTGTAAGTGTGATCTCACACTGGTGGGTGTAAGACTGGGAAGGAGAGGGAGAGAGAGAAGAGAAAAGTCTGTTTAGCGTCTTTTTACGGCATTCTTACCCTTGCCTGAGAAGCCTTTAGCTCCCTTAGCACGCCGAGAGGCCCTTGCAGGGCAGGAGGGCAGAGGTGGCAGACCTCCCACGGGCAGTGGCTCCCTCGGAGGAGCCTCCTAAGGGGAGGCGAAGGACATCTAAGCCAGCACAGCCCGCCTGGCGTGGGACCGGGAACAGCCAGAGGGAGCTGCGGGAGAGGGATTAGTGAAAAGTCCGTGACACAACTGCTGCGTCAGGGTTTAAAGCAGCGGTGACCTTTCCCGGTCACTAATAAAACATGCTCAGACTGCTACGTGGAGCAATAGCCAGCGATGTATCTTTCTGCTCTTGACTTTTTGTTGTTGTCATTATTGACAAAATTGATGGGGGAGATGTCTGGCCGAGCCGCGCGGTGCTGGGTTTTATAGCTAATTACACACCACAAAATTCAATAGTGCCGTAAAACTCGTTTTAGCGAGGGGCACGTCGGCACCTGCAAGTCCTACCTTTGGGAGAGACAAATAGGCCTTGGAGGCAACTATAAAGCAACCATAACCTTAAATCTTTCCGTCATAAAATTGCGCTTCCTTGCTGCATCAGCGTGACTGAGTTCTGTTCATCCGTCTTCAAACTCCTTCAGAACTGCGCTGGCGCCTCGGCTGGAAAGCCAGCACTACACGTTCAGTCTTCCCATACCTCTGGCCTTCCCTTTGAGTGTCCTGCTGGGAAAGGTCACGGAAAGTTGGGTGACCCCTCGGTGGTTAAACTGGGCAAAGCGTCTAGAACTGGTTTTTCCTCAGTCGAGTCACCCGTTTCCCCCGTTCTGGAGCCTGAGCTTCGCTCTAGCTGATTGCAAATGGTAGTTAGCTCTAGCCAAGCAAATTCTCCTTCGCTGCGTCGTGGGGTGAAGCTTGCCATGTCTCTGGCCTTGATGCTCATGGTCTGATGTGTCTGTTGAGGTGCTGGAGGACCGCGTGACGGTGATTGAGCCCCATCACCTCTCCTTTGTAGACCCGGAGGTTCCCAGTGAGAAAATCCTCTTTAACGTGACTGTCCCCCTCGCTCCTGGCCAAGGCAAGTGCACACCTCATTTTCCCTCCGAGCATCGTTCTGTGGAGGCATCTGTTAAGGAATTCTGTGGCGTTAACCTGTTTGGCCTCCTTCGTTAGCTTCCCAGCACCACGTTTCTGAACCCCATGTCTTTGGCTTGTTTAGGAGCGAACTGCAGAGCTGGCTGGAATATATTGAATGGAATATTTTGAGTGTTGTACCCTGTGGCTTTCTGCTTTCCCCCTCCTAGTGCGCGGTATCTGGAGAAATGCCCATGGAATCCTTGTTTAATGTCCCGTGTCCCAAGAACCCGTCCTCAATGCAGTTACAGGAACTGCTGAAGATGCAAAAAGGGAGAGAAGCAGCAGCTGTGGCCTTTGCTATCTTGTTTTAACAGTAAGACAGATTCCTCCTGTTAATTCTGAGCGCTCTGCCTCCGCAGGTATCGTGGAGCATAGAGACAGGCCTCTCGCCCCAGCCAGGTTCTTCAGCCAAGCCGATATCAACCACGGCAAGATTGCCTACCGTCCGCCGACTGCAGCGCCGCACTTGAGAGAGATGATGGCGTTCTCCTTCGCGGGTGAGGAGCAGGATGTTCTTCACAGAGCGAGTCAGACTGGTGCGGGTAGCCGGACTGCTGGTCCAAGGGCAGGGAAATCGAGGAACGCGCTTCGCTTGGGGAGGAGAGGCTCCAGCCTGGCTGACTGTGGGCACTGGCTTTCTCCGTCAGTACGTGCTCTCCTCTCCTGACCACAGTTACCTGTGCTTGTGTTTGTCCTGGCAGGTCTCCCGGAGTCGGTGACCTTCCGATTCACAGGTATGTCGAACCGTTGGCTCCTTCCTGGCCAAAGCACTTGTTACCTTGTGCCCTTCACGTTGCCTGTTACCCCTCGGCCTTTCTTCTGCTGCAGGCACACCTATGGGCGCCGGGCAGGAGTTTCTGCCCCTGCCTGGGGAACAGGAATTCACCTGTGCCCCAGCAGGGTTTTAGAGAAGCTAATTCCGGTGGTTACCTGGAATCTGTCCTCTAAACCCGATTCCTGTCTGTGAACAATCAGAGTTTTACGCTGTTTTTTTAAATACAGCGTGGAAACGTGCCCCTCATTAAACTGGTATTGATAACTGCTTGCTTGTTTGAGACATCGTCCCCTCTCCTTGTGATTCCTAGCATGGATATGCAGGATCACCAGCAAAGGTCTGACTCCTGAGCACACCTCGTAGGTGTACAGTCGATAGTCCGTACACACAGTTGTGAGCAGGGGGTGTGTCTCCGTCAACACAGGTCCCCCAAGGTGGGAGGGAGGTCAGCGATGCGGTGGCTTTGCCGGGAACTTCCCCGGGGAGTCCCTGAAAGCACATCTCTACTCTCGGGTGTGTTTTTTGTCTGTGTCTAGTGTCGGGTGGAGAACACACCACGCCGGAGATGGTGTTCGTCATTCATTTGCTGTCCGCGGAGCAGCAGCCTCCAGTCTTCCAGATCGCGGCTCCCTCCCTGGAGGTCAGCCAGGGCGGCAAATCCACCATTGGTGAGTGGGGCGCGAGGGCTGGGCTGCAGGGCTCCGCCTGAGGCGCGGCGTTGAGTGCCAGCAGGCCACCTGGGTGGAGCGGAGGAGAGTTGGGGTCTCCCTCACCGCTGTCCGGTGCCTCAGCCAAGCGCCTGGGGACGTAGGAGCACTCTCCAGCGCTGGCTGCCTGGGGCAGGGGAGAGCACCCCCAGGGACCTGCTGCTCCTCTCGTTGCCTCTTAGGCTGCTCTGCAGTCGCTGAGCCGTTGGTTAGCAGTGTGATCTGGTACACCGGGCTGTTCAGGATGAGCCGCTTTCTGCTCGTGTCGCAAGTTCTCCGGGGTTTCTGTAGACACAAACATGTGCACATCTCTCCTGTAAGCCGAGGGTTTCCTGGCTGTCATGTGTGAGCCGTACTGGCAGTAAGTTCTCTGATACAGTCTCTGCTCTGAGCACCATCAGGGGACTAAATTCCCCGAAACTAGCAAGCTCTGGGGCTAGGGCAGCTCCGGCACGATTTTACTTTTCACATACTGACTGAATTGCGGTTTTTTGACTCAGTTCGCAAGACCGGAGGGACATTCCCGGTGTCATGTCTGAGGATGCTGAAGCCACACTCTTTTTTCTCTGGCACAGGGATCCAGTTAGCCGTGAGCGACACGGATACGGCTCCCGAGGGGCTTTTCTTTGAGCTGGTGAAACCTCCTCACCACGGCATTGTGCTCAAGTACAGCGCAGGCGTGCAGGAGCTCATGGGGGCAGGTGAGTTGAACAGGAGAGGGGTCAGCCTGTCCCTGGTGGTGGCACGTGGCACGTGGTAGGTCATACCCGAAGTCGCATAGTGCAGTGGCATAGTGGACACTTCTGCTGGAGTCCACGTAAACCTGGGGGGATCCCGCAGTGGAAAGCTCCTGGGGATGAACAGATATTATCTGTAGGAGAGTAGTGCAAGCAGAAGACGCGGAGAGGGAGGACTTGGCTGTGACAGGCTGAGCTCACAAAGCAGCTGGGAAGAAAGAGGATATGTGCACTCCCATGCCTGTGAAACTGTGAAAGTCACAGCTTTTCCTCTGCCCTGCGTCTGCGGTAGCTCCTTAGTGAATGTCCTCATAACTCACGTCCCTGTCGGGATGGTACTAAGCGCCGGGTTAGAGCACCATTAAGTCTCCTGCTAAACCGGAGCCTCGGGTCGTTTGAATTGGATTGGTGCTCTGCACAGAGTCTGTCTTCTGACTTGTGCATTTTCCTTTTGGGAAGGTGACACCTTCACCTACGAGGACGTCACTCGGAACGCTCTGCAGTACGTGCACGACGGCTCCTCGGCAGCAGAGGACAGCATGGAAATCTCTGTCACCGATGGTGTCGCCACAGTCACCACAGTGCTGAGGGTGGAAGTGTCCCTGCTGGATAACAATGGGCCGCGGCTGGCCCCGGGCTGCCTGTTGGCCGTCACCGTGGCTAGTAAAAGCTCGGTGACCCTCTCTCGATTGCACCTCGCTTACAGTGTAAGCTTCTTTCTGTGCTGCCCGCCTCCCTGTCCTTATACCCCCGGAGAGCTCTCACCACACGCCTCTCTGCCGGCAGCGGGGATTCCTGGTAGAGAGCTCGAGCTTGGGCTCTGTCCTGACTGCTGCTGCCAAAAAGGGGATAATGGGCTCTGTCATCCAAGAAGTTTTAAGTTTTTAAGGTTATCCCTGTTTAACAGAAGTGAACTGCCGCTGAACATGAGACCCAGGTTAATCCCAGATTTTTGTATCCAACAGACTTGCTAATAAAGCACGTGGCTTTGCTAAGTGGTAATCCCTTGACAGCTTCAGCCCCCTCACCCCCTTCCCAAACTGTCTCCTCCTTTTTCTGGACGTATTCGAAGTGGGGGAGGTTTAGACAGCCCTAGCAGCTGCCCTCCTGGGTAGCTCGAAGTTGCTCGTGGGGGTCACATGTTGTACCAGAGTTTATCCTGCTGGTGAAATTCAGGAGAAGGGTGTTTTGCTCCTTGCAGATGATGTAGCAGTGGATTTTGGACGGGCAGATACGCTCCCATTAGGGAGGAGGGAGGAGAGGTTGCAGTGCGTGTGTGAGGCTGGAGAGACCTGAGGTAGTGGCTCTCCAAGAGGTGGGGAGGGAGCTGCAGTGGGTGGGACGAGGCAGAAATGGTCCAGTCCACTAGGAGTGGGAAGTCATTCGAAAACAAAAATATCAGGCCTCTGTCTGGCGGATCGTGTTGATGTGATACAAGGACACAAAAAAAAACCTCTAAGAGAAAATGAAAATTTTGTGGTAAATTCTGACAATACCAGCCCGGTTGACTCTCTTCTGATCTACAGAGCTTGGTTTAATATTCACCTGCTACCTTGGTAGACTCCCCTATAAAACATTTTATCCCTCCTTCCGTTTTTAGTGGAGGGAAACCAAAGCCATCCCGTCTTGTTTTGACTTGGTTTGTTTCTTCACGTTTAGGACAACAATTCTGCCGACTCGGAGATAAGAATCCAGCTGGTATCTCTGCCTGCCTACGGCACCCTCCTCCGTGCATCGGGCTCTCGCAACAGAGAGCTTTCCAAGGTTTATAACTTCACCATGGAAGACATCAACAGCCAGAGGATCAGGTAGCAAAGAGCTCTCCTCCATCGAGCCGTGCCTGTGGGCTCAGGGGCTTCCTGCAGGCACCTCTGGGCTATACGAGTCCGTAAAATGCAGCAAGAGGGCACGTTCGCCTCTAGCAGCAGGGATGGGATGTGTTTGCTTGACTGTTGGTGAGACCCCCTGACCCAGACCCTGTTCTGACTTTCACAGCTACTCCACCACGTTTGAGACCAGCAGTCAGCCGGTGACGGACGTCTTCCACTTCGCCGTTTTCGATGCCGATAACAACCGGCTTGACGGGCAGATGTTCACCATCACGATCATCTCTGCCCAGACAGTGCCGTCACTCATTGCTTTTGCCGACCATATCACTGTGAGTGGCTGCTCTGGATACTAGGAACGGTGACAAGCGTGTGTGAGGAATCAAACAGTTCTCTTGGGCTGAGGGGAAATCGCTGAAGAAATGCGGTGTTGCACATGCACTCCCGGGAGTGCAAAGGGTGAACAAATTCCAGAGGAGGCTGGCAGATCGGCTGCATCGCTGTCTGCTCACAGCTGTCCTAGTCAGGAGCTGGGCTCTCCCCAGGGTGTCTTGTCGATACCAGTGGAACAAGCCTGGCTTATCCCTGTTGAGTATTTTGCCCCTTATTTCACCAGCTTGTGTGTAAAAGGTGAGCAGAAGCCAGGCCTGGAAACATCTGGTGCTTTGGAGCGATAGGGAGCATTTCAGACTCCTTAGCAAAGCCTTTTGAAGTCCTCTCCCTCCTTT
>NW_010389408.1:32183-34404 GCF_000710305.1 Buceros rhinoceros silvestris
ACCTTCAAAAGGTTCTCCTCAACAAGAAAAGCAGGTCTCGCCTTCCAGGAGGTCACCGTGACTCTGCCAGTTCTCTGCCTGCCCTGATAACGCTCGCCCAGGCTCCTCGCGGGGGCCGGGCAGGCTTTGTTCTTCCCGTCCCAGCTCACCCGCCAGTGCTTTCCTGCCTGGCAGACCTAGGGGAGGGTGGGACAGGGCTCAGAGCCCGGCAGCTGTTCAGGAGCAGCTCGTCTGTTGCTGCGCATGGTGCGCCTTGGCTGTAATTTTGTCGCGTGCTTTTGCTTTGCAGGTGGACGAGGGGGGCAGGGTCCCACTGCTGGCTCACCACCTCTTAGCTGCTGATTACGACAGCGCCGCCAGGGAAGACCTGCGGGTCACCGTTATCACTCTACCCATGTATGGCTACCTTGAGAACATGAGGACAGGTAACTCGCTTGGCTCCGTCTCCTTCCTCCTGCCTGGTGGAAGGGAGCGCAGGAGCTGCCACGCAGGAGGACAGCGGGGCTTGGCAAGGACCTTCTCTGATCTCACTGTCTTAGCAAGAAAAGGCAGGATTTAGACCACAGTGTCCAAAGCTGTCCATCCGGGAGGCTTGTCTGCTCAGTCCGGTGTGTCGCTAACCGTCACACGTGATCCCTCACGACTGGCTGCTGGAGTGAGCTCCAGGTTATGCCTCAGGAATTCTGGGCTGTGGGATTGCTGGTGCTGCTGCAGCTTCGCTGCTGCCCGCTCTAAAGCAGCGGATGTCTCTTTCTGTGCAGGTCACAAGACGTGTGAAAGCCACGTTGTAGGATTGAGCATCCTTCTGCATGCTTCCCAGCGAGCCGCTCCGCTCCTAACCCTGCTGCTTTTGCTTCTAGCTTAGCAGGGAGTGGAACATCCTTTCACTGGTGGCATTCTGGTTTGCAGGCAAGAGTTTTGGCCCGCAGAGCGAGTCCGCGGGGACTGCAGACGCATCCTTTTCCCTTCAAGATGTTCTAGAGAACAGTGTTTACTACCTCCAGAGCGTCCACGAAAGCATCGAGCCAACAAGCGATGTGTTCAGCTTTTACGTGAGCGATGGCTTCGGCCGCTCCGAGGTGCAGAGCGTTAACATCACAATTCAGGTACGCCCTGCCCTCTCCTTTCGCACACACTCGGGACTTTAAGCACACGAGCTTTGCTCACTCCTTTGTGATACCTTGGCAGAGGATTAAGGGTATTTCTCCGGAGTCTGCTGCCCCTTAGAAGCAGCCTTGATGCTGAATGTGGGGATCTGGCGTAGGCCGTTACTGGGTATCAGCAGCAGCGTGGTGTTCTGAGAGCTGGTCTTCTCCCCCCAGCCCTTTCCCTTTCTTGACTGTTCCTTTTGGGACCTGTGCAGCGGCAGAACGATGAGCCCCCGCGGATGGTGCTGGAGCCCGTCAGAATGCACGAGGGGTCAGGTGTGGTTGTCACCAACACCTCCCTCAGCCTGCAGGACTTGGACACCCACAACAGTGAGCTGGTCATCACGGTTACCAGAAGTCCTGAGCATGGTAAGTCCTGACGTGCTGCAGAGGTGACAGAGAATGTCTTTGTGCATCTGCGTCTGTGTGTCTGTATATCCCCGAATGTAAAGAGAGACGGGTAAAAAGCTCCTTCAGCCTGTGTTTGACCAGCAGCCACAGAGGGGTGGTGCCCCAGACCAGAGCTGTTCTTTGCGAGTCGTCCCTGGCTGCTTGTGGGAGAGGGGCAGGTGGGGCTGCCTGTGTTTCCCAGGGAAGTCCCCTGTGGGGGTACCCCGTTTCCTGTTGCGGGTTCCCTTCCAAAGAGCTCAGCCGTTAGCATCTCTCCACAGGGTGTCAGGGGAAGGTTAGTGTCGGGTCAGGCTGGTGAAGGCTGTGCACCCGGTTTCAGACCTCATGTGCAAAGCCAAATTCTTAGAATTTTGGCAGTTAGGAGGTAAATTCCTTCAGTTTTTCCAGCCAGGCTCTGTCCCTCTGCATGCTGGCACACAAGAGCCCCCAGCAGGCTGTCTTCTCCCCATAACTTTCCTCCACCGGTGCTTTGTCAGGTCATCTCCGCAGGAGACAGGCGGCTGCAGAGTCCCCGGAGCGTGGACACGTGCTGTCCACAGGCTCCTCCTTCACCTACCAGGACATCCTGGACGAGCTGATTGTTTACACTCGGAGCGGTGCCGCGGCACAAACCGACGAGTTTGGCTTCTCCATCACGGATGGTCTCCACACGCAGACGGGGA
>NW_010389408.1:34513-35850 GCF_000710305.1 Buceros rhinoceros silvestris
CGCAGGAGAGCCACCCCCCCCCCCAGCCCCCCACCGGGGTCCTGCAGCTCCCAGCCGGTACGGGGAGAGGGAGGAGGACGGTGTTGCTCGGTGCAGCTGTGTGGTCCAGTCTAAACCAGTCGCTTAGCTGGACTGGCTGAAGCTGATGGTGGACTGTCTTCCTCTGGTCCAGGCTCTGCAGCACACCTCACAGATCAACACTTGAAGGCAGCAGCTCTGTATTCCGACGCCGCAGCGATTAGATTTCTCGTGAAGAGGGACGGGGAGAGGGAGGAGGACGGTGTTGCTCGGTGCAGCTGTGTGGTCCAGTCTAAACCAGTCGCTTAGCTGGACTGGCTGAAGCTGATGGTGGACTGTCTTCCTCTGGTCCAGGCTCTGCAGCACACCTCACAGATCAACACTTGAAGGCAGCAGCTCTGTATTCCGACGCCGCAGCGATTAGATTTCTCGTGAAGAGGGATCCCAGCGTGGGCCACCTGCAGCTGACCGAGGCTGGTAGCCCAGCCCGCATCTCTGTGGCCGGGCCTGTCCAGAGTTTCACCCAGGCTGATGTAAATAACGGTGAGAGTGCTCGATTTTAGGGAACCACGAGAATACGTGGCTGTTGGAGGCAGTCCTGCGAGGAGCAGGGCGTTGGACTCGAGATCCCTATTGGGTCCCTTCCAGCTTGAGATGTTCTGTGACTGTCTGATCTCTGAGAGGGGGACGTGGCTTCTCGTGCCAGCCCGAGAACCCCAGGGTGCAGCCTGCAGTAAACCAGCTCTGTTCTCCGCTCCCTCTCTGCAGGGCGCGTGGTGTACACTCACAGGAAAGGGGATCCGGGCGGAAAGTTCGCCTTCGCCTTCGACGTGATCGATGCAGATGGCACCAAACTGGCGGACCAGGTTTTTTATATTAGTGTCCTAGGTAAAAGATAGCGCTGAAGTTACATTTTCTTCACCGCAGCTTCCCATCCCACAAGTACTGCCAGATGAGACGTAGTTCTCGAGATGCCACTTTTATTCGCTGTTCATTCAAAAGCCTTTGAAGTCTGGGAGTGGGGGGAGTTCGCAGGTGCAAGGATTAGTTCTTTGGCTTCTGAAAAAGGTAGAAAAATTCCCCTTGGCATCTTCCTGCTGTCGAGGATGTCCTTAAGACATTCTGACGTTACTGTCCCCTCGGCTGCTGCTGGGCCTAGAGTACCTGGTTTGGAGTTCTGGTCTGGGAGCTGTTTGTGTACCCGACTTTAGTAACACCGAGGAAAGGAGGGTGACTGCTAACCAGCTCTGCATTTAACCCTTTCAGAGGACAGATTTCCCCCCTCCGTCATCGCCAACAAAGGGCTGGTCTTGGATGAG
>NW_010389408.1:36029-36372 GCF_000710305.1 Buceros rhinoceros silvestris
CGGCTGCAGTACAAGCTCACCAGGCAGCCGCAGCTGGGGCACCTGGAGCGCGTGGCCTCCCCAGGTGAGCAGGGCTCTGTCTGCCTCACAGCAAAGCACTGGAGGGCTCAGAACTCACCAGGGAAGGATGTGCTTGGAGGCAGCAGCTCAGAATTCTGATTCCTGTTAGAAAAAAGCTGCAGAACTTTTCTGTGAGCACATGTAGTACACAACACCCAGAGGAATCCACCCCCTGAAGTGGGTGGTAATAGAACCCAGCGGGGCAAAGAGACAGCTCGCCTGCTGTCCCCTCTTGACCAGTGCACCCCTTCCTCCCGCCGCTCTGTCAGACGATCCTCTGATT
>NW_010389408.1:36457-38244 GCF_000710305.1 Buceros rhinoceros silvestris
ACGCTCTTCTGATTCAGGTTATACTCATCTATCCCCTTTCTTCTGAGAAGGAGGTTTCTCAGGGCGTGAGATCGAGGAGGGAATCTCTGCTGTGTGTTCACAGACAGCAGGCAGTCCCTGTCCTGCTTGGGTGTAGGTGTGGTTTACCGCCTCTCCTCACAGTCGACGGCAAACGCATTGAAGGGGTGGGAGTAATGACTGACGGTTGTAATTAGCAAAGCCCCAGCTGAGAGCCAATTAAAAACTGGCAACATTTTTGCCTCCATTGCAAACTGAGCAGTGAATCTTGCATTTTGGAGACCCGCAAGAACCGGATTAAGGGGTTCATCCCTCCTGTTACCTAGAACTTGATGATTCTGCTCTCATGATTTAAATGACCTAAACCTAAAGAGGGAGCACTGGAGCGTTCAGGCCTCTAAAGCTGATGAGCTCTGAGGAAACCTTGGTGAACCATCCCGTTTGGGCTCATTTGTTTACATCGGGTCCTGGTGTCTTTTGTAGCCTGGCCAGTCCTTGTCGGTTCAGCGTGATAAACTGGAGAACACCTTTTTGTCAGTCGCACCAGTGAGACTTAAAGGCTCAAGTGGTTTCTAAATTGCTGTCGGTACCTTTTTGTGTTGAAAGTGGGGCTTAGTCTGTTCTGAGAGCAGGGGTGCGAGGAGGGCAACGTCCCTGGGTGGAGCAGAACAAGCCAAGACTCGTTAGCTCTCTGCAGTCCCTGTATTTTTCCGCTTTCTCTTGCACAGCTGCCCCTGTTGTTCTTTCTCCAGGGACACGCATTAGCTCCTTCAGCCAGGCAGACTTGGCCTCTCGCCGCGTCCGGTACGTCCACACCAGCGAGACCGAAAAGCACAGGGATGCCTTCAGCTTCTCTGTGTCTGATGGAACCCACGAGGTAAAGCCCGGCGAGGTTTTTTGCCTGGATCGGAGCAGGCTCTTGAGTCGGTAGGATGCGATGGGAGCCGGTTTTCCTCTTACTCACCAGACAAGCCAAAATGAAGGGACCCAAACTCTGGATCGCCGTGGCCTCCCTAAAGCATTGACTGTTTCAGTGGAGTCGCGCTCCTGGTAGACTGAACTCTTCAAGAGAGGCTTTTCCTTCTGTTCCAGGTGAGCCAGACGTTTGACATCACCATAAACCCCGTGGACGACTCCTTGCCTGTAGTGCAAAGCCTTGGGATGACGGTTCAGGAAGGTGTAAGAAAAACCATCACGGAGTTTGAGCTTAAAGCCACAGATGCGGACACAGAGGTGAGGCGGGACTCCCCCTTGCCTCCTCCCTCCCCTCTTCTGCCTCACATCGGGGCTGTCAGGTAAATGGGCTGGTGTTCAAAGCCAGGGATTACAGCCCCGATCGTGTCTCCCTGCGATCGTCCCCTGTCTGATCACCACATCAAACAAACAGCTAGTGGGAGGCCCAGGCTGTGTATAAATAGAGGAATGAGTGAGCAAAGCAGAGCCCTGGCTCAAGGAACGCCCTCGGGTGGGATGTCTCTCAGACACACACGCCACAAACCTGCACGGAAAACATTTGGAAGTTGTGATCAGAGCTAATCCTCGCCCTATCCTGCCTTCTCTCTGAACACCGTGGGCTTGAACCGAGCTTCTGCCTTGCCTTGGCATCGAATTTGTGCCTAGCTCAGATGAAAATGGCATTCCTCCTCCTCCTCCGGGGTCTGGCTGGAGGCTGAGCAGTCTTGTGTTGGCTCTGCCTCGCTGCACTGCAGTTTCCCTCTCAGCGAGAGATCCTGCCCCAGCGGTGGATCGCCTCAGCGCGCAGTACTGCG
>NW_010389408.1:38343-49129 GCF_000710305.1 Buceros rhinoceros silvestris
GTTCAGCCCCTGGCGGGAAACACCGTGCCGGGAAAGCTGTCGGGGCATGGAGCCCCTCTGCAGGCAGCGTGAGCCCCAAGGACCTGCCTGTCCTGCTCCCGGGGCCCCACCGTCAGCTCTGCCACTCCGTCTCCTTGGTGCAGGCGGAGTCATTAACGTTCACAGTCGTGCAGCCCCCTCGGCACGGCCTGATCGAACGCACCAGCAACGGGCAGCGTTACCACCCAGCCACCACCTTCACGATGGACGACATCTACCAGAACCGCGTCAGCTACGCTCACGATGGCAGCAGCTCGCTGAAGGATCGCTTCGCTTTCACCATGTCCGATGGGACCAACCCCTTCTTCATCATGCAGGACGGAGGGAAGCAGGTAGGGGGAGGAGGAAGGAGGGGACGGAGACCTCCTGTAGCTCATGGCAAGCTGGCAATACGGGGGATGAGGCTCTGCCTCCCAAAGCAACAGCCGCCTCTGGGAACTTCTGTCAGGTTGTGACAGCAGCACCGCAGCGCTTCAAGGTGGACATTCTCTCTGTGGACGACGGGACACCCCGGGTCGTCACCAACCTGGGGTTGCAGTGGCTGGAGCACGCGGATGGCAAGGTAACTGCGGTTCGGATCAGGTTGTTTCTCAGGCTGTTCCCAGAGAAGGAGAACATCCTGACCCTTCAGCACTGTGATTCTTGTGCTAGAGAACATCCTTCAGCTCTTCCCTCACGGGGCTCTGTCTGACAGCGGGATGGTTGGGCTGGTTGGATGAACAATCCGTCAGACTGGCACTGCTGGATCTCCAGAGATTTACTCCCGCGCTTTGGCTTTAATCCAGGCGACCAATCTCATCACGAAGAAGGAATTACTGACGACAGATCCTGACACAGATGCCAAACAGCTCCTCTACGAGATAACAGCTGGTCCCAGAAATGGTTATGTGGAGAACAAGCTGAAACCAGGGACAGCCGTGACCACCTTTACGCAGGGTATGGAGCTGGGCTGCTCCTCTTCCTCCAGCTGCTTCTGTCTGGGGGGCGGCGCAGGGGGGAAGGTGGGAGGTGAGGAGGCAAGGGACAGACCTCAAAGGCCTGGCAGAAACCAGAACTGAACCTCGCTGCAGCACACGCAGGTTCTCCAGACTTGCAGGAGCTGGAGATGAGACTCAGGACAGTGCAGAGGAGTGGAGATACTGCACCTGGATCTAATGGCAAGGTCTGGTGGATCTTTAGCCAGCGGCGCAGGGTCAGCACCGTGTGGAAGGTTCACTCTAGCAGGAGGGGGAGGGGAGGGTGGAACTGCTGAAATACGTGCTGCCCAAACTCATATTTCTTGCACTTCATCAAAGCTACTTTAAATTTACCTTATTTTGGAGTAGGAGCCACGGTGGATAAAGACTAGGCACGGGAATGTCTTGTCAGAGCTTGTAGGCTGCCTTCTAGCACAGGCAAGACCAAGGCAGTTAGAAGAGCAGCTGCAGCAGCATGAAGGGTGTGGGGAGACCCCGATCGCTGCACGTCCCCACGCTGCTCGTCTGTAAAACTGCCTGGGTCGGCTCACTGGGCACCTCCTCCCGGCAGAGGATGTGAACCAGGGCCTCATTCGCTACGTGCTGCGTGAGGAGAAGGTTCAGGAGACCACGGACAGCTTTCAGTTCCTGGTGAAGGACAGCAAACCCAATGTGGTCAGTGGTAACATCTTCCATGTGCAGTGGTCTCTGCTCAGCTTCACACACCCCAGGTAAATGGCTTGGGGCACCTGCTGGGTTAAACCACGGGGCAGGACTGCCCAGGTCCCTGACTATGAATGTCCCTCAGATTTTCCTTGGAGACCACAGTCAGCGTGTGTCTGTGGTGCGCAGGGTTGGCGTGAACACGTGGGGTTTGCTCCCCAGCCTCTGAGTTGTGTCTGCTTGGTACGTGTGCAGCTATAACGTCCAGGAGAGCGCCGGCTCTGTGAGCGTCACCGTGAGGCGGGTTGGGAACCTCAACCAGTACGCCATCGTCAGCGTGTGTCTGTGGTGCGCAGGGTTGGCGTGAACACGTGGGGTTTGCTCCCCAGCCTCTGAGTTGTGTCTGCTTGGTACGTGTGCAGCTATAACGTCCAGGAGAGCGCCGGCTCTGTGAGCGTCACCGTGAGGCGGGTGGGGAACCTCAACCAGTACGCCATCGTCTTGTGCCGCACTGAGCAGGGAACGGCCACCTCCAGCTCCGGCTCACGGCCCGGAGAGCAGGACTACGTGGAGTACGCGGGGCAGGTAGGTGGGGGACACGGGGACAGGGGAGGTCTGACCACACACGTGCCATCAAGCCTGGGTGAAAGACCTGATAAAACCACAAAGGAGAGTATTTCCTTTCTAAAACCCTGTGGTTCATTTGCTTGCAGAAGAGGGTCTTTCAGACCCCCGTCCAAGGAGAGCAGCCCACTTGCTGTCTTCCAGGTGCAGTTTGAGGAGCGGGAGGACACCAAGGCCTGCACCATCGTCATTAACGATGACGATGTCTTTGAGAGCACGGAGAGCTTCACTGTGGAGCTCAGCATGCCGGCCTACGCTCTGCTGGGGAGCGTCACCCGGGCCACGGTCACCATCACGGACCCAGAGGACGAGCCCACGCTGCAGTTCGACAGGAAGACGTACCACGTCAGCGAGAGCGATGGTTTCCTCTCTGCTCCTGTGGAAAGGAAAGGTGGGTCGAGCCGGGCAGAACGACTTGCCGGGCTCTGTGGCACAGGGGGGACAGGGTTCTGTGGACACTCTGGAGGGTGGGACGTACAGGGTCCAAACCCGCATGACCTGGGGCGCTCTGGAGCCTGTGGCCAGCGGCGAACTGGGGACAGAGAGAAGTGAAGCAGCTGTGGGCAGGCTGAAGGATGTGTGGCGGTTCTTTCAGGCTCCTCACCCTCTTTTCTGAATGCCGCTTTGTTATTCAAGTGAAAGGTGTCGCCACCGAAGAGAGCACAAGTGTTTCCATAGAGCTGCAGGTTCTTTCTGTTGTGTCTCAGGGGACACCAGCAGCACCGTGTCTGCCGTCTGCTACACCGTCCCCAAATCGGCCAAGGGAAGCAGCCCTTACGCGCTGGAATCTGGCTCTGACTTCAAGTCCCGGGGGATGGCAGAGGACAGCCGCGTTGTTTTTGGTCCCAGCGTCACGGTGACGACGTGCGACGTCACGCTGATCGACGACAGCGAATACGAAGGAGAAGAGGAGTTTGAGATCGTGTTGGCCGACGCCTCGGATAACGCGCGCATCGGCAGCCGGGCTTCAGCCAGCATCTTCATTGGTGGTCCCAACGACGCCTCCACGGTGTTCCTGGGGAACGCCACCTTCACCGTCAGCGAGGCTGCAGGTGAGGAGTGGCAGGGGGCTGCTCCGCACCGCGTTGAGGTGCTCACCGTGAGGGCATGTTTTCACCGGCAGAGGTTTAGGGCAGAGCAGCAGAATTGTGGAAGATCTGCAGGGGGTTTCTGTTCCTCCCTCTGCCCCCGAGGGGAAGGCCGGGGAGATGTGCTCTGCGATAGCCCGTGCTGGGTGCAGGAGCAGCGGTGGAGGGAAAGGAGTGGGTCTGTGGTGTGCGGCAGCTTTCCCACCTTGGTTCTCTCCCATGTGCAACCGGTGATGCAGGAACCATTGAGATCCCAGTCCTGCGGCAGGGACCCGATCTCTCGACCCCCGTCTCGGTTTGGTGCGCCACTCGGACGTCCGACCCGCCGTCTGCCAGCCCGGGAGTCGATTACGTCCCCAGCTCCAGAAAAATAGAGTTCAGGCCAGGCAGGACAGAGGAGGTGAGGAGCGGCTTTGACATAACGACTTCACATCAGACACCCAGCTGCGAGTGCTAGGAGCGAGGAAAGCTTTGTGCCTCCAAAAGCAGGACTTCTGCTTTCCTCCTAGTTGTGCACACTGACCATCCTGGACGATGCGCAGTACCCGGTGATCGAAGGGCTGGAGACGTTTGTTGTTTATCTCAGCTCACCCCACGGAGCTGAGCTGACGAAGCCGTTCCAGGCGGTCGTGGCCATTAATGACATCTTCCAAGATGGTACGTTACCCACAGCCGCTCGACCCAGTCCACCCCAGCCTAGTCCTTAACGCTTCCCTGCTCCAAGTTGGAGAGCTAGTTGATTCTAGGCTGGATTTGGCCCATTTTCCTGGGATCCTCCCGGTCCATTTGTCTGCCCCGTTTCTTCCTGCGTTTCACTGTCCACAGGAGCTTGGGGTTTCACTCTGTGGCCGTCAGGCTCCGTGAAGGGCCTATGTGCCTCCACTCACCCTTGTCTCTCCCTGGAGGTGGAGCTTCGATGCTGCTTGACTCTTTTCCTCACCTCCTGCAGTACCGAGCATGCAGTTCACCAAGGATACGTACACGGTGAAGGAGAAGGAGGGGACTCTGCACATCCCCATCTTCCGCACCGGGGACCTGAGCTACGAGTCCTCAGTCAGGTGCTACACCCAGAGCCAGACAGCAGAGGTCATGGAGGACTTTGCGGAGAGGAGAAATGCAGAGGAGTCTCGCATCACTTTCTTGAAGGGGGAGAAGGTGAGTCGAACCTGGCTTACGGGGAGGGTGAAGAACCATTGACGGGAGAGGTTCGGGTCTCCTCAACTCCCTGTTGTCACCGGGAGGTGACAGAGGCTGTCCAGGCTTGTTTCATTGCTGCTTAAAGTCACAGATTCTCCTGGTCCTGGGTATTTGACGTGACTCAAGGGGGAGGTTGTTGCGTGGTGGAACTGGTTTAGCTTGTGGAATGCAAATCCTCTGGGTCAGTAGGACTCGGGACTGTTGTAGAAGGTTGCTGTCGGTGTGTGGAAGTAGATGTCTTCACTGCTCTATCTCGTCATGTAGCTGTGTGGTTTGTCCACACCGAAGTAGCAGCTGTGGAAATAGAAGAGTTTTTTGCAGGACTGGCAGTACTCGGACATTAAACCCTGGAGAGCGAAGTGCCGTGTGGCCTCTGCGTGGCTCCATCGGGTTTATGAGGGTTTGCTCTTTCCTCCTGCTTTCCTGCAGGTGAAGAACTGCAGCGTTTCCATCAGTGATGACTCTGCCTTCGAACCAGAAGAGCAGTTCCAGGTCTATCTGGGCAGCCCGCTTGGAAACCACTGGAGTGGAGCTCGGATTGGGAAGATGGACGTGGCCACCGTAACCGTCACCAACGATGAAGACGGTAAGCGAGGACTCTCAGCAGGGATGTGGCTGTAGTAGATAGAGTCTGAAAGAAGCTGAGCTGAGCTTAAATTCCACTGGGGTGAAAACCTAGAGGGTTTGTCTTCACTGCGCTTTCTTTAGCACCCACCATTGAGTTCGAAGAAGCCGCCTACCAAGTACGGGAGCCGCCGGGCCCGGAGGGCGTTGCTGTGTTAAATATCAAGGTGGTGCGGAGAGGGGACCAGAACAGGACCTCCAGAGTGCGCTGCAGCACCCGCGATGGCTCGGCTCAGGCCGGAGTGGATTACTACCCCAAGAGCCGGATGCTCAAGTTCAGCCCAGGTAAAGGCAAGCCCGGAGCTCGTCACTGAGGAGACCGTAAACGCCTCGGGAGGCACCAGGATGGTTGAGACCGTCACGGTGTGACTCCTCTGGGCTGCAGCCGTGCTCTCTGCTGTGGCTGTTGTTTGCACAGCGTGATTTGGTGATGCGAAGGGGCTGAGCTCTCAAATGAAGGGTGATTGGAGCAGATCTACCGCCTGAGCGGTCGGGTCAGTTGTTCTGCGTGTGGAGCGGACTCCTGCGTGGACGGGGCTGAACAATTAGTAGCAATGAGCAGAAATAAAATGTGCAGCGCGTGTTTTATCATAACGTTCCAGTGCTCACAGCCCAGACCCGCTGTGCTGGTTTGTTCACAGAGTCAGAGCGGTAACCAAGGATGGATCGAGTGCTGTTTCTCTCACCTTTCCTCTCACAGGCGTGAACCACATCATGTTTAAGGTGGAGATCATGTCCAACGAAGACCGGGAGTGGCACGAGTCCTTTTCTCTGGTGCTGGGCCCGGATGATCCGGTGGAAGCTGTCCTTGGGGATACCAGCACCGCGATCGTGACGATTTTGGATCAGGAGGCACCAGGGAGCCTGATCCTACCAGCACCTCCCGTGGTAAGTTGCCCGTTGCAGTGGATGTGGGTTCGTATCCTTCAAGGATGGACCGAAAGGCCCAGGGGGGTTTCTGGGATGACAGGGCGGGCTGTGTGGGAAGGATTGTCTTTGCCACCCCTCCCCTCAGCCCCAGGGGAATGCTGCCCTCCTGCATCCACACAGGTCGTCACTCTGGCCGATTACGACCGGGTGGAAGAAGCGACCAAGGAGGGTGCCAAGAAATCCCCTTCCCCCGGCTTCCCGCTCGTCTGCGTCACCCCCTGCGACCCCCACTTCCCCAAGCACACCGTCATGAGGGAGCGCTGCAGCGAGGCTGGCATCAACCAGTCCTCCATACAGTTCAGCTGGGAGGTCGCCACCCCCACGGACGGGAACGGAGCCAGGTCGCCTTTCGAAACCATCACCGACAACACGCCCTTCACCAGCGTCAACCACAAGGTGCGTGTCCGGGTGCCGGCAGGGCGAAGCTGCGAGGTGGTTTTGGTGGGCAGCGCGCGCAGAGATCAAAACCTGAAGTCTCCTGGGGTTTGGGGATTGGCCTGAGACATGTGGGTGCTTCTGTGGGGCTCCCAAAAACGTAGCGCCGTTCTTCACCGGTCACCGCTTGCGTTAACGCGGGAAGTAGCTGTGAACGCTCCGACTCTGCGGTAAGTCCCTGGTGGCAGTAGACGGATGGAGCCTGGCGCAGCTCGGCCTCCCTCTTCCCTTCCCTTCGGTGTCTGGGCAGAGTTTGGGAGCTGTAAAGCTCCTGACACACTCAGCGTAGGTGACAAAGGCCAAGCAGACTCTGGCAAGCTGCTGGTTTGGGTTTGCACGTGCCTCACCTCTGGGCTGCCTCAAAACACCGGGACACAGCGGTTTTGCCACAGGTCGCAACTCCGGCGTCTTTGACGGCGTCCCGCCCTCCTCCTCATTCCCTGCAGGTGCTGGACAGCATTTACTTCAGCCGGCGGTTCCACGTGCGCTGCGTGGCCAAGGCTGTGGACAAGGCTGGCCACGTCGGGACCCCCCTGAGGAGCAACGTGGTGACCATAGGCACGGACAGCGCCATCTGTCACACGCCGGTGGTGGCAGGGACAGCCCGAGGCTTCCAGGCGCAGTCGTTCATTGCCACCCTGAAGTACTTGGATGTCAAGCACAAGGAGCATCCCAACAGGTATGAGCCTGGTCCTTCAGCGGGACCCAGAAGGGGTCAAGAGGAGAAGGTGTGTCTGAAGCCACATGCCCCCCGTGCAGGGTGCCCTTCGACCAGAGTAGGGTGCTCAGGGCAGTGCTTCCGCTCTCTGCCTTGACCCAGGGGTGCCCTTCCCCTCAGGAAGGGGTTGGTGGCTCAGCTGAAGGGACAGATGTGGGGATGGAACCAACCCCCAGGCTGCCCCTGCCTGTGCTGTGCTGTCGTGGGGTGACGCGAGGGGCTCCCCCGCCTGCCGCCGCCGCTGTTAGCTGCTGTCTCACGGCGCTCTTCCTTCCAGAATCCACATCTCGGTGCAGATTCCCCATCAGGACGGTATGCTGCCCCTCATCTCCACCCTGCCACTGCACAACCTCCACTTCCTTCTCTCTGAGTCCATCTACAGGCACCAGCACGTCTGCTCAAACCTGGTGGCCGTCAGGGATCTCCGGGGCATCTCGGGTAATCCTCAAAGCCAGCCTTTGCCTGCGGAAGGCGCGGTGGGGAGAGGCGCCTGAGTCACTGAGATCGCCCCTGGGGCAACAAGAAGCAGCGGAAGCCAATTCTCCGCTGAAGTAAATGCGGGAGCTGAGGGAGGGAGGCGGTTTGTGGCGCTGACGCTCGGGTGGTTCATGAGTTTGGGCTTTGGGGTTCTTCCCCCGTTCCTGTGACATCCTCCTCTGTGCAGACCAGGGCTGTTCAGCGGAGCTCTGGGATAACGAAGGGAGAGGAGCCCGTTGAGTCCCTGATGTCATTAAAGCCGCCGCCGGGATTTGGGCATGAAAATGGGGCCTCACGCTCTGCAATCTGGGGTCATCAGTGTCCCGCTGTCTCTTCACCCCAGAGGCCGGGTTTCTGGAGGAAGTGACCTATGACAGCATCGTCCTGGGCCCTGGCTACGACCGCCCTTACCAGTTCGACCCCACCGTGAGGGAGCCCAAGACCATCCAGCTCTACAAGCACCTCAACCTGAAGAGCTGCATCTGGACTTTCGACGCTTACTACGACATGACGGAGTTAATCGACGTCTGCGGGGGCTCGGTCACCGCCGACTTCCAGGTGAGACGCCCCGTCTAAAACTCTTCCACCGGACCCAGAGCTGAGGCAAAGCTCCACTCTGTGGTCGCGTATACGGCTTTTCCCCGCTGTTTACCTTTGAGAAAGGCACTGTCGTGGTGGAGGTTTTATTCTCTGGATCTTCAGAGCGCCGGTGAAATACTCTCTTGAAACGTGAAGGGCACTCTGTGTCTCACTGCCCTCTCCTGGCGAGAATTGCGTATTCCTCATTTTGTCCCCGTTTTCAGAGCAGAACGTGAATGCAGCGGGTGCTCTGAGCCTCTCCTTGGCGGGTGTGTGACCACCCCTTCGGGGTTTCACTCACAGGTACGCGACTCTGCTCAGTCCTTCCTAACGGTCCACGTCCCCCTCTACGTGTCCTACATCTACGTGACGGCGCCCAGGGGTTGGGCGTCTCTGGAGCATCACACGGAGATGGAGTTCTCCTTTTTCTACGACACTGTTCTCTGGAGGACAGGTAGGTCGGGGGGACGCTGTCGCGGCTCCGAGGAGCAGACAGCAGGTTTGGCTCTGCCAGCGGTGACACCAAGTATTGTAGAGGAGGGACTCACAGAGTGCTGGAGGCCTGGGGCTCTCAGATGCTCCTGGAGCTCCCTGGGGCTGAGGGAGCCCACGTCCTCTGCGGGCTCCCCGGTGACTCTGCTCCTGCCGCAGGGATCCAGACGGACAGCGTCCTCTCGGCCCGGCTGCAGATCATCCGGATCTACATCCGCGAGGACGGCCGGCTGGTCATCGAGTTCAAGACGCAGGCCAAGTTCAGAGGTGAGGTGGTCCCGAGAGAGGGAGAAGCCAGCGCGCAGATACAGATCCGTTCTGAACGCCCGGGGGGCAGGACAAACCCCTCTGTGCCGTGCGGGCTCTCCCCGTGCTCCGCCTCACCTCTCGCCTCCTTGTCGCCACCCCAGGGCTTTTCGTGATGGAGCACCACAGCCTGCCAGACGTCAGATCTTTCCTGATGACCCCCGACCACCTGGGAGGGATCGAGTTTGACCTGCAGCTGCTGTGGAGCGCTCAGACTTTCGACTCGCCCTACCAGCTCTGGAGAGCCACCAGCTCCTATAACAGGTGAGGGCCGCGGGGCAGCCGCCTTCGCAGCGTCCCGCAGCACAACAACGTTCTTCCGAAGCGTGTTGTTAACAGTTTCCAAGCCAGGAGGCAGCCTGGATGCCCTCCCAGCCATAGCGTGGAGCACGCAGGAGCGGCCGTGCGCAAGGGCTCTGGGCTGGAGCACGCGAGGAGTGGTTCTTGTGACGTCAGGGCTGACAGCGCTGCTCTGCCGCTTGTGTGAGCAGAGGTTTCGCTTGGTGACTGCAGCGTCTCCTGTCTCCTCCCAGGAAGGACTACTCTGGGGAGTACACCATCTTCCTAATCCCCTGCACCGTGCAGCCCACGCAGCCCTGGACAGAGCCCGGAGACAAGCCCCTGCCCTGCACGGCTCACGCTCCGGAGCGGTAAGGACCCCCCATCGCAGCCCGCTGGGGTTGTTCCTGTGCTCCCAGCAGGCGTGTGGGACACGACAGCAGCGTCCCACAGGGGAGGGGAGGGGACGGGAGGGCCCTGCCTTTCCTCTAGGAGACCGGGGACTCCCAGGACAGGGGCTGGCCTGGGCTGCCAGACGTCTCAAAGCCCACGTAAGCCTTCGGTTGTCCGCAGACAGCAGGAAACTCAAACCTGTCGGGAGGAGGCTTCAGCTGGCGGCGCAGAGCCCTGCTCCGTGACTGGAAAAGAGCGCGACAAGTTGTTGGGGGTTGAGAACCGCCGCAGTACGGGCTGCTGGAGGGAGGGAGGGTCAAGCAGACTGTGGACCGTCGGAAGCATCCAGACTAAACCCCTCCTCTCGCCCTGCCTGTCCCAACTCTAGGTTTTTGATCCCGATCGCCTTCCAGCAGACGAACCGCCCCGTTCCCGTCGTCTACTCCCTGAACACAGAGTTCCAGCTCTGCAACAACGAGAAGGTGTTTCTGCTGGACCCCACCAAATCCGAGCTGTCCCTGACAGAGATGGATTACAAAGGGGCTTTCTCAAAGGGTAGGGTTGAGCCTCTTCTCCTTCCCCTTCTGCTCGTACCTGACGTTTCTGTCTGCGCAGTTTCCGTCCCTCTGAAAGAGGAGAGTAAAACCCCAGTTTGGCTTCGCTTCTTTTACAATCTTTGGCCCTGCAACAGCACGACAAGACCCGACTGTGCTCTGGCCCGCTCTGCCCGCCCAAACCCAGACCCTTCAAAGCCCAGAGCCACGTGTCGTTCGGTGAATCCGGCTCTAACGATGGGTCTCTTGTCAGACTGGAGGATTTAACCTGCCTGTTTCTTCTCCCAACCTCCTCAGGGCAAATCCTGTTCGGCCGCGTGCTCTGGCACCCCGAGCAAAACCTGAACGCCGCTTACAAGCTGCAGCTGGAGAAGGTCTACCTGTGCACGGGCAAGGACGGCTACGTGCCCTTCTTCGACCCGACGGGCACCG
>NW_010389409.1:0-2689 GCF_000710305.1 Buceros rhinoceros silvestris
AGTTCTTCCTTCAGCTTTTGAGATACTAAAGACTTTACATTAAAATTAATCTTTGGAAATATTAAAGTGCATTATGAATTAAAAAACCCCAAAACCTTTGTTATTTGCTCAAAATGCACTTTTTCAGTTCTTCATTTTTTACATATATTGATTACACAGCAAAGGTAACACAGTATTTAATTGTTCTACCACCAGTCCTTGTCTAGATGAAAATCCTGTATAGATGATACAGGATATAATTTTGTCAAATTCTGTATTACTCTTTTAAATTTTCCATTGATTCCACAGCCTATAGATTGCTTGTTTTAACATATATAAATATATATATTTAGATACAGAGAGAGAAAGGGGGGGAGAGATAGTCACTTCTTATAATCCTTGACATAAATCTTGGTTAGGTGATTGCATTCTGGTCAGAATTCTGCTAATTCCAGCTAGGCGAATGTTATATTTGAATTAGCACAAAACAATTCCTAAAAAAAGGCTGGATTTTTAACTGAAGTGTTATGTCTCAATGAATCTTCACTTCTGAAAGTATTTCTGGATTCAGACTAAACCAGCTGACCACCTCAGAAAACGTAGGAGACTTTTTTGTCAGCTTGAAGGATATTGTCATATCTTTCTCTATCAGTTCTTTTGCTCCTTTATTATTGGGGAAATTTCCTAGTAGTAGTACTCAAACTCATTTTGTGAATTGCCTTCAAATATCAATTAAATAACTCATAAAACAAGAGTTACTTGTAATAAGAAATCATTACTATATTAAAAACTTCTTATGTTTGCCTTCAATGACTTCTCTAATGTATATTTCTCATTATATTTATCTTGTCTTAAGAAAATTGAGGGAAAATTATCAGCTTAATTCTATAAATATTAAATTACAAACACCATTAGGTGAAGTCCATAATAACAACAAAATATTTAAGGGAGAGAATGTAGACGATGAAATACAGATACAAAATTACATTTAATCTTAGAATAAGAGTATTACCCATTTTGAAATAGCTGATCTTTAAGAATAGCAAGTTTACCTTTACTACTCATACTTACTGTATAGACTCTTTGTAAAAGAGATGAAAGAAATTAATTGCACTGGTTGTAAGACCTTGGTTCTGAAACCTGCAAGCTTATGTTAGGGGCTTGTTGAAACAATAGCTCAAGATAGATGCCAGATATTTCAGGGTTGAAGAAAAAAAAACAATCCAAGAATTCAAGTGCAAAACGAGAATGCTTGTAAGACTTGATGTTCTCTGGTAATTATTTAGAATTTAGGCAAATGCAGAAGTCACCATACAGTTTTTACAAACAGATGAAGATAGAACAGTAACTTAGTCTGTGAGATGTGAAGAGACATCTTGCTGAAATATATCCACTGTCAAATCACTATCAAACACTCTTGAAATACAGAAATAGGATTTGTGAAGGAATTATCAGCCTAAAGTAGCAGTAAATCTGTATGTTGTCTGCATAACGCCTATTTAAAGCCATTTTAGGTATTAATGTCAATCATTGTAACCACAGATAGAAAGAAAGAATCTTAGAAGTAAAATTTTAAGGTGGATGTTAGGCAGAATTCACATAAATCCTGTTAGTCATAATAAGCAGGATTTGTGTGCTTATCTCCTGTGCTTTACATGCCAGCCTAATTTGTTTTGTAGTACATAGAGATTTGCAGATTGGAGATGCAGCTGCAATTTCAGACCCTACTGCACAGGCACAGATGATGTTTATGGGACACTAATTGCAGTCTGGGCGTAGTCCATCTATGCCATAGAGTTAATCTATATAGACCAGGTATATCCCATTAATCACACATATGAGTGGCTTTACATAACACATATGTGGTGAGTTCAATGTTTCTGTACAGTCGTTTTATTTAGACCATGCACAGTGGTCACTCACCCTGAAATTTAATAGATCTACTGGAGAAGAAAAAAAACTGTTCAACTTGACAAAACACGGATACTGTCCTGGCAATGTCTGGAATGTGCTGGAATGTTAATGGCACGTTCTTGAGAACTTTGTGATCCTGTTGATTATTCAATTACTGCAGAAAAAATAAAACATTTTTAATGATGAGGACATGATTTCTTGGGAAACTTCAAGGCAATTTCTGATATTCTTCAGGGAATAAATTAATAAATGTCTTGTATGGATTCTTTCATATTTTGTACAAAAGCAATTCACTGGTTAGGATTTCTAACATTTGTACCTAAAACCAGGCTACATTTGAAGGACAAAAAGAAGGGATTTGGGGTAATATTTGTAATATTTGTGACTGACTCCTTCAATAACATAGTATTCTAGATAAAGAGTCTCATCTATAGCATTGTTACATCGCTTTTTTTATAAATGAGAATAAATAGATAATCCAGCACATCATATTTTATAATTAAATAATAAAACCTAATAATTAAAGCTAATTAATTTATTAATAAATACTAAAACCTATAAATTTATTATTAACTTGCCCTTGAGGATTGGACCAACTCATATGTCATATGTGCCTTATGTTCTTTCTCATCTAAATCAAATCAGATTTTCAGGTTTCAGAAGAATATCCTTTAGTTTCTTGCAATTTTTGACAGTCAAGATTAATTCTAACTATTAAAAGGAAATTGGTTTAGTATTTAATAGAAAGGGATTTTTTTGTTTGTTTGGTTTTGTTTGTTTTTTTTTTTTTTTTCAG
>NW_010389409.1:2867-10361 GCF_000710305.1 Buceros rhinoceros silvestris
TCCCTACACAAGAAGCTTCTAATATCATCATGATCATGAAATATAAAATAAATACGTCTCTACTAACTTGAAATTATAGATAGATATACTGACATACAAGGTTCTCTAATGAAAAGGAAATAAAGAATATTAAGATTAAAAAATTATCTTCTAAAATTCTTTCAGGTTACTAAATTGCTTTAGAAAAATCCATATTTGTAATGAACCCATTAATTTAAATGCTTTTCCATATTTAGATTTAGTATTTCTAAACAAATGACTTTGTTTAAGTTTCCTCCATGTATTTTCAGGTATTAAATTACCTTGGTTTTCATATTACAGAAGGTACAAATAATAGTTGGTTGGGTGGGGTTCTTTGGTAAAAGAAAATACCCAATATGGAAATGCTATTACAGGAATTATTTAAAAACAATCAGTGAGGTGTAATACAATCAATTTAGAAAAGCTGTAAAGTGGTCTCTTGAGATATATTTCAGCCTTGAATTCCTAAAATCTGTTCAATTTTCTTCCTTCCCTAGTTTATAGTTGTTAGACTGTGATTAGTATGAATCTACTGGAAACAAGAAGATTCAATGACTGCTATCATGAACCATATCTGAGCTCAGGTATTTTAGGGAAGAGTAAAAGTTCACTGAGATCTTGCATTATGTTGTCCTTAATTGAATGTGGCTTCAGGAACTGCAACATTGCACAGACATATGTCTAAATTCATTATGGCATTGTGTAATGGTTTGACTCTTGGTAGCCACCAGGTGCCCACTGAACTGCTCTATCGCTCCTCCTCCACAACAGTACCTGGGGAGAAAACATGATGAAAAGCTTATGGGTCAAGATAAGGACAGGGAGATCTAATGAAAAATAAGAATCTAATGAACACCTTCTGCACATGCCTCCCTTCTTTCAGGGCTCAACTCCGCTCCCAACTTCTTAACCTCTCTCGAGTGATGAAGTGGGATAGTGAATGGATGTTTCAGTCAGTTCGTAACACTTCAGCAATGCTGCTCCTTTCTCCTCCCACTCTTCCCCTGCTGCAGCATGGGATCTCTCTTACAGGGTAAAATCCTTCATGACCATCTCCAAGGTGTTTCCTTCCCATGGGCTGCAGTTCTTCATGAACTGCTCCAGCATAGGTGCTTTCCATGGGGTGCAGCAATACTGCCATTCAGGAACAGGCTGCTCCATCATCGGTCCTTGATGAGGCCACAGGTTCTGCCCTAAAACCTGCTCCAGTGTGGGCACGGCATGGACTTCCTTCAGGGCATATCCACCTGCTCCAGTGTGAGGTTCTCCCCAAGCTGCAGTGTGAATATCTGCATCAGTGTAGATTTCCATGGGCTGCAAAAGAACAACCTGTGTCACCATGGTCTTCTTCAGAGGCTGCAGGGAAATCTTTGTTCCGGTTCCTGGAGCACGTCCTCCCTCTGCTTCTTCTATGACCTTGCTGTCTGTAGGGCTGTTTCTCTCACATGCTATAACTCCTCTGTCTTGCACAGTTGCTATTGTGCAACTTTTTTTTACCCTTTCTCAAATAAGTTATCACAGAAGCACTACCAAAGTCACTGATGGGTCAGATTTTGCCAGAGGTAGGTCAGTCCTGGAACTGCCTGCAACCGGCTCTGTCTGACATGCAGGCAACTTCTGGTGTCTTCTCAGAGTATCCATCCCTGCACTACCTGACTCACCCCATCCCGTTACCAAAACCTTGCCATGTACACTCAATACATATTGTTAATGAATTTCTTTGCTCCAGAAAGTTGAACCCAAAAATATAGAAGTAGGATAAAAGAGGTGAGTTAGCAGATGTTCCACATTTAATGATAGGCATTAGAGGGAGAGAGAGACTCTCTTAGCAGTTAGAGTACCAGAAAGAACAGGAGCAGTTGATCCTCCCATGACAGCGGACAGCAGTATTTTCAACTTTCTTTCTCTTATCAAGCTACTACATGGAATATTGTCCCTTCACCACAATCAAATGGTTTTATGGATTAACTTGAGTAGTGGACAGAACTTCAATAACGAATCATTTCCAAACAGTAATTTCTCTTTTTCATTATCAGTGGCCTACACTTGATTGACAGCATCCATCTCAACACAAGTATGTTCCCAGAGTTTTTGTGCTGTTCTCAGTACAATTCATGCACACAAACTCTAAAGAATGAGACAATGTGAGGACAGGAGTCTTGTTTGGTTTCTTATTTTATTGAGCAGTTATTCTCCCATAACCATAAGCTCTATACAGGGGTCATTCACAGTCTTGCCCGTCAAACATCTTCCAGTGTAAATACATCTTCTGCTTACTTCAGCATTAGTTGTTAATTCAATTAACTACTATATTCTAAGCTTAACGAATATGATTTTTTTTTAGCTTAGCAAGTCCTAGCTCGTACTAATTTAGAGCTATTAATAGTTAGTATTACTTAGTACTGTAGTTAAGTTAGATGATAATTGACCTGCACTGATCTCATGTTGTTTTCAATCCCATGCACAAATATACATAGTTGTTCAGAGTGAGGCGTAAACTAATCAAAACAGAAAATTAAATCTCTACTCAGAGACATGTCCATTGTAAACCACTTAGGGTCTCTAAAGCTTCATTGCTTGCTCCTGGCAGAATTCAAGCCTAGCAAAGATCAGTTATCTGTGTTTCTTGTTCTTTTATTTTTCTATGTTCAAAAATAAACTTTATAATGATTACATGTGTCACTTCCCAAAGGGTTATTCAGCCTGCTAGAGATAGAGATTGAGATTGTGGGTTCATAGGATCCCATAAGACACAAGGACACAGAAGCTTTATTCTCTAAATTTTCCTGCTCAGAGATTATCACAAATAATAATAATAATAATAAAAATTGCCACTGGCAAGTATATCAATGATTAATAAAGCAAATATGTATATTGAGCCATTACAAATTATTATCAGCAATCAATAGTAATCAATAGTATGGTAACAATCAATAAGAGCAACAGTCAATAATAGCAACAATATTACTGCAGCAATTAATAATATCAGGAATAAATAATAACAACAATTATACATATTAGAGGTTACTACAAACTTATCATTAGTAAAGCAATTTATTGACAATATAACAGCAGATATCCTTATGATAGATTACTTATATAAATATATGCAATATCAAGGTCATTAAACAGATCTCAGAAAGGTGCCAAAGCACCCCAAAGGGGAACCAACTGTCCCAGAGGTGGGAGGACAAGAGGGGAACCAATGTACTTCAGAGTTTAGAATCAGCCAGGTGTCCCCAGCAAGGGCTCAAGATCCCGTAGAAAGTTCACACAGACATTTTTAGAAAAGTGAAAAGTATGTGCAGCACAAGAATTTCTCAGATAGAGAAGCTCCACTTTGGATAAAAATTAAGTCTTTCTCTTTTTTATAGTGACATAAAAGGCTGTAGGGCATTTCTACTTCAAGCAGCTGAGTTGCTGTTAATTCCTGTTTATTCACCTAAAACTTAATAGATGCTGATGTTTTCTGTTCTACCAGACCAGTCTTTTCTTTTTCCTGAATGTTTTCCTGTTCTTGCAGTTAGAATAGCCAATGGCAGTTACTGATTCCTACCTTCTTATAATATTTTTTCTTTTTCCAGACTATTTTTCACCTTTTCAGACTTAGTCACTGTTACAGGTCTCTGTTTTTTGGCTTATTGATGGTCTCTTCTTTCCAGGTACACAACTGTACTTCAAAGATACCAGCAGTACTTCAAAGGGATGCTTCTAGTTCATAGGTCTAGTTCCCAGGCTGGAAGACATTTTCTCTGCCAGTTCTTCAACAGACACATTCTACTCAGGTTTTTTTCCCCTTATAACCAGGTCTGCTCACACCAATATTAGAAATAAAATTAAAAAGGAAAAAAAAGGAAAAAAGAAAAAAGGAATGTGATGATTTATACACTCTTTTGTACTGAACCAAGAACTTCACTGAAAATGTTTTGTTCTTATATTTATCTGCTACCTACAGAAGAAAATTGTGCTAATAGTACCTTCCCTTTGCTCTTGTCAGAGATTGTTCTTCGTTTTTGGGTGATATTTCAGCATAGGCAATATTTTTTTTTTTCCAGAATGGCAAGCAATGTCTTCCCATTCACAATTAGTTTAAATTCTAATTTTGAATAATTATGTGGTGGTAACTGCTGCCTTACATTACTTATCTTACAAAATAAGAAATGGAAAATATCCCCAAAGCTAGTCCTATATGGACTGTGGCCAATATGTCCAAGCTGGTGAAAGAATTGAGAACTGCCTTGAAACAATGCTCTATTTCAATAATTCACAGGGTTGTTTCAATTAGACTCTCATAAGGGAGAAAACAAAGAGACGTGACTATCTTCAGCAGACAGCCTGAAAATATAATGATGCTTGTCAGTCATTATACTACAGAAAAAGATGGGTATTTACTAACAATTTTTCACAAATGTCTTTGGTGTTCACTCAGAGTCTGTAACACATTAAGAAAATAAGAAATCTGGAATCCATTCAAATTATTTCTAAGAATAAAATTTGGCAAACACCCCTCAGAAATTTGTTTACGGAGTGCCTCATAACCACTTCTTTTATTAGATATTGGTGGATCTCGAGCCAGAATGAAAGAGGATATTTCTGTTGAGACAATTTTAGAATGTAGTGTTGAAGAATATTTTTTCTTGTTATTAGACATAAAATTTTACACCAGAAGAATGTATCAGAAAATCTTTAAACCATAGTTTAGTGAACATTAAAGGAAATTTTAAAAAAAAAAAAAATCTTATACTTGCCCTGTTTGTTTACTCATTAGCAACTGTTAGCGGCCACTGTCAGATAAAAGATAATAAGTTTGAGAGATCTTTATTTATGATGCAGTATGACCATTTAAATTGCCCTTTTCAATCAAATACTATTTGGATTTTCAATTAATGACACATATTATGAATTTAAATTAAAAGATTGTCTTAAGTAGGGTAGGGCTGAAAGCCCATCATAGGATAGAGTTAGCATTTCAAGCAATATTTAATATTTTTAAAGGTTTCTGGAAAAAAATGAAGTAATTCCGTACTGAAAAGGTCTTTCACATACGTAAGGAGAATTTATTGAAGAAATACATGATAAGAATAAATAAAAGGTTTAATAAAACAAAGGTTAAATAAAAGGTTTACAGAACTCCAGAGTATGGTGTATGACAATTTAAAGAGAGGTTAATCATGCTCAAAGCAGTTTATTTTTGCAAATTAAAAAAGAGTAAATATCATAATGAGCTTTAGAAATAAAGGCATATGGAGCAGTTATTAATCTGCTATCAGTAATACTCCCTCACATGAAACACTTACTTTGAACATAGATCTTCAAAAAAAAAAAGTTCACTGGAGAATACCAAAAGAGCAATGAAAATTACGAAGGAACAGTCTAGAAAACAATAATCATGAAACACTGGAAAATGTATGTTTGTTGAGTTTAAAGATGTCTAATGCAATTGTCTTCAAAGATGTAAAGAAAAATTTCCTTGCACATTTCTAGATCATACTCAGTTGAGACCAAATAGTGTAGAGCATTGTTATGTACTTAACACATCTATTAACACACCTTTGCAAAGAGATGAGAGAAAATTCTGAGATAAGTTCCTCAGCTCTGCTCAGCTGGAAAAGTAAATATATATCTGTGTCAAAATACACACTTCCATCCACTTGCTCTTCTACAGTAACAAGAAAATGACTATGAATTCAGAACAGGATTTTGAAAGAAAAAGATTCTAAATCTCTTTAACATTTCTGTGGATTTTTACTTTAACATTGAGTAAAAGTTAAGTATAGGCTTAAGTAACATGTTAGCTTAAAGACTAAAAGAGGAACCCTGAGGAATTTTAGAGACCCTTCTTAGATCATGTTATTCCTATCTTTCTCTAACATTTTCACTATGTTTTCACTATAAGCTGTATTTTCACAGTAAGCTATATTTTTACTAGAAGCTGTTTCACTGCAGAGCAGTGAAACATCTCTGCAAAGCAAAGCAAGAACATTCCTTAGAAAAGATTCTACAGAAACAAAAAGAAGAACATTGATGTGAAAGTGATTGGTAGCTGCAAATTAAACTTCATTTATAAAACTAAACATGCAAAGTTAGCTCAGAGGATATGCACATCCATTCAAGCTTTATTAGTTTATCACTTAGATAAAATATTTTAAGTGCATATTCCACCCTTCAAGCACATTGAAACACCGGTATACTTCCCATAAAAAGGTGTATGCTTTTCAATGTACCCATAAAAATGTAACCGTGCAAAGGAGTATAACATGCCTTAACTCTACATTCAACACTTGGGATGCATTAAGTCAAAAAAACAATGCAGCTGTATTGACAAGCATTCTGTGATCTACATTTAGTGGCTAAATGATTTTTAAATTAACTGGACGAATGTGTTAAGTAAGTGATCTCATATTGTAAAAAGGTTACCTCATAACAGATGCATTTAACTCCTTTCAGATATGAAAATTAGATATGAAAAGGTCATAGAAATGCTTAAACATAGTATAATCAGGCAATTAAGTCAGATAATTCAGATCATCATTGAGTGATTAAAATTCATACTAATGACAGCTGATTAAATAAATATTTTTTGATCTCTACATAATTGCCTGTTATGGTGAAACAACTAGCTCAGTGGATGAGGGGAGAGCTGTGGATGTGATCCACTTTGATTTTAGCAAGGCAGTTGATCTGGTCTCACGCATTTTCCCTGCTAATGTGCCGGTAAGTTATGGACTGGGCAGGTGGATAACAAAAATAGTGGAAAACTGACCAAACTGCTGAGCACAAAATGTGGTGATAGTTAGTAGCTTGAAATCAGACAAGTTCCTGGGGTTCAGTACTGTCTCCAATACTGATAAATGTCTTTATGACCAATGTGGATGTCAGGATTGAATGCACACTCAACAAGTTTGTGGATCACATGAAATTGGGAAGAGAAGTAGATAAAACTGGAGAGAAAAGTCACCACTCAGAGTGATCTCAGCAGGCTGGTAGACGAACAAGAATTGCATAATGTTTAACAAAAATAAATGTGAAGTTCTCCAGAGAATAGTTATGGGACAGAATAATTATAAACTCCATAACTATAGGCTAGGCACTGATGGCTGAGAAGCAGCTCTGATGAAAAGGCCCTAGGATTCCTGGAGGATAGTAAGCTCAACATGACCTAGCAGCGTGCCCTGGTAGCAAGGAAGGACAACAGCTTCCAGGGATGCATCAAAAAGACTGTGCCAGTAGGCTGTGGGTTATGATTATTCCACATGACTCATCACATGGTATACTATACCTGGAAAAGTACGCTGTTCTGATTCTGCTAGTGTAAAAGAGACATTGATAAATCCATAGGATCCAGCAGTGGAATACCAAGATGATGAGATGACTTGGGAACTTGACTTGTGAAGAAAAAGTTGAAAGAACCGGGTCCGTTCAGCCTTGAGATTTGGGATTAGTGGAGATGAGGGGAAACCATACTCAAATCAC
>NW_010389409.1:10459-13060 GCF_000710305.1 Buceros rhinoceros silvestris
GTTAAAGGTAATTACATAGAAAAATGGATTAATATCTTCAGAAGTATACTCAGTGACAGGACAAGAAGTGATGGGCACAAGTTACCTTAGGGGAAATTCTATATGAATATAAATGTTTCACTGTGATAACAATTAATCATTGGCATATGTTGTTCAGAGAATTGGTGGAACCTCTCTCACCAAAAACATTCAAGACTCAGCCTGACAAGCTGCTGGAAGAGGGTCCTGGAAGACCTAACCTGAGGCCTTGCTTTCAATAGAAACATGACAAGATGAGCTCTGGAAGTCTATTCCATCCTAGGTTTTTCTATGGTTCTATGATTCTACAATGAATTATATCCACAAATACATGTTTCAAGTGGTCTTGGTTTAAAGATTCTTTGGGAAGTAGTTGTTTTTTTTTTTCCCACTTATAGAAGCAAAAATACATTGTCAATCCCTTGGAGAATGTTGAGAGAAGTATTTAATAGATTTATCTTAGCTTAAAATGCACTAAATACTTTCAATACTTAAAATATATTATAGAATATATAAATTTCCATTAATATATCCCTCACGGTCTTATGAAAAGGACAAGTTTATTAAAAAAAGCAAAACCCAACCAATCTGTTCTATTTAGGAGTCACATGAAATTTATTACATTTACATGAAGTTCTAGCTGATGAATAAGAAGTTTCCAGTGATTTCTATCCTTCTCTGTATATGAATATGATCAATTATCTGTTTGATCCATACAGCCACACAAATCTATGAGTTAACACAATTTTTTGGCTCTTAGCACTAATCAGAGTTTTAAAATGTCTACTATGAATTACAAACTTAAATAATTTATCAAAAATTCATATTATCAAAATTCTACGATAAAAAACAGTAAATTCTACTTTGGAAGGACTGCATCTGATTTCTTGCAAATGCAATCTAATAACAATACTGTAAAACTGGCTCCAAGCAGACTCACCACAGGACTCAGATGAGCCTTCCAGCCAAGGTGGTGGCCCCTTGTGATAATGTATTTAAGAGTAAAAAGCACTGCACAGCAGCTGTGAGAGACACGAGTGAGAAAATGTCAGAGAAATAGCCCTGCAGACACCAAGGTCAGTGAAGGACCAGGGGGAGAAGCTGTTCCAGGTGCCTGAGCAGAGATTCCCCTGAAGCCTATGGAGAAGAGTGGTGACTCAGGATTTCCCGCTGTTGCCAATGGAGGTGAGTGGTGGAGCAGATATCCACGTGGCAGCCTGTGGAGAAGCCCATGCTGGAGCATGTGGGTATACCCTGAAAGAAGCTGCAGCCCTTGTAGTGCCAGAGCAGGTTTCCTGGCAGGATCTACGCTGGAGATGTCAGTTCCTGAAAGAGGTACCTCACAGAGAGGACCCATGCTGGATTATGGACTGTTTCCCAAGGGAGGATATCATCACTGTGCAGAGAAAAGAGCACAGAGACAAAGTGTTATGAACTGACCACAAACCCCATTTTCCATCCACCTTGCACCACACTGGGAGTGGGCAGATAAAGGAAATAAAGAAGTGAAGTAGAGCCTCTGAAGAAGGGTTCGGATACGTGTATGTTTAGTTTTGTCTTTTTTTTTTTTTTTACCAGCCTACTCTATTTTTAATTGGCAAGAAATTAAATCAATCTTCCCCCAGTTTAGTCCGTGACAGTAATTGGTAAGTGATCTTTATCTCAGTCCAAGAGTTTTCCATCTTATTTTCTCCCCCTGTGCTGTTGAGGAGAGGGAATGAGAGAGAAGATGGGTCGGGGTCTGGCAACGAACCAGTACTAACCCACCTCAATTTCTTATCTAGCTTTCTTCTTTATAAAATCAAATAATGAATTACTGATGTGTAGGTTTTAAAAAATCTTACTGTTCATTGCATATAAATTATTCCACCACCACCATAAGGTCAAAAAACGTATATTAGGTAAAATAGTTTTATTTACAATACCTGTATATTAATTTGGGGGCTGTGGAATTCTTTTTTTTTTTCCATTATACTATGGAATTTTCTTTCGTGTTGACAGCGACCGTTGTTTTGCGACATAGAGAAAGCTCAATTTATCAACAGCCTTCATAAATGAACTATTTTCCAGCTTGTTCAGACCCGGGAAAGTATCAACAACAGCATCTTCTTACTTTTCATATTATTCCAACTGATAGAAGTCCAGATGGTGATCCATTTTAATTTGGTATATCACCTCCCAAACACAGACACTGAATCACATAATTTTGTTGTAGGACACAGGTTTCCTAAAAAGGTAAACTGTATGAACTCTTTTAACTGTATTTAATAATTAAGAAAGGACTGGTAGGACAAAACTGTCAGTTTCGCCTGCTATCCGTTTTAGCATCAGTAGCTTATGGTTGAAAAATTAGAATTTTCTTTTCAAATCAGAGATTGAGTTATTGAAAATAAAGTAGGAAACAAACTGCAGAAGGTGTAAAGTGATAAACAAACTGGAGACTGACAATCTGTCTAGCAATTGCCTTACCTTTGTTAAGTTACCTTGGAGAGATGCTTTTCAACTCACACTCATTTTGTCAACACTGACAATCACTGGATTTATTAATTTATATCCTTGTTTGCCTTTTTTTGCTTTCCAGCA
>NW_010389409.1:13137-19871 GCF_000710305.1 Buceros rhinoceros silvestris
AGCAGGAATTCAGTTTCAATGGTTTACATATCTCATCCCAAGTATAACTACTCTGATTCACTTTGTTGTTTCCACCTCCTCTCTCTTGTCTTTTATTTATCATCTCTTGTGTTGCTCTTCTTTGCTAAACCTTTTTAATGTAAATGAAACATTCAGTACTTGGCCTTAGGGCTGATTCATTGTAAATTAAGCATTCTGGTTTATCAGAGGATGAGGGAGGAACGGTACACTGTTTCCAAGACTGTTATAATATTTGTAAATTGTGTATTTTTTTTACATTGATATTGTGCAATTCAGAGTCTTCATAACACATTTACTTTTCCACTGAGTATTCTCCATGATGGAGGCTTACTTCATGTACATTCTTTGTTCCTTGAAGAGAAAATCCTTTGCATGTTTCCCTCCAGAAACTCTTGGAAGTCCCATCTTGATGTAAGTAAAATGCATTATTCTTAAAAACACCATAACCAGTTCTTCAGACTGTTCTCTTTATCTGCCCAAAACTTTCTCCATATATTTTAACACTCCAATGATATCAATAAAAATATTTCCAGTGTATCAGTACTGGGGCTAAACATATCTGTTTCGAGCCATACAGAATACCTTCAGAATAAGTCTGATCTCAGAGAGCACTCAAAGCATGTTTTTACTTTAACCTCAGCCAAACTACTTATCAGAAATTTGTCTAGATAGTAAATATCTTTGCAGTCAGGTATTCTGGCTACATTCCATGTAAAATTGCATCTTTAGTCCTTTCGTTTACTTCTTACTTTTTGCTGCATAATATATTATATCTCCACAGCTTCCAGGGATAATTAAAACCAAACTAAACCAAGTCAAATCAAATCAAAACAAAACAAATCAAATACCCATAAAACCTTAACACAGAAAAACACCATGAGAAAATTGAAATAGTACAATATAGGATGACCCACAGCAGAAACCTCTCACCATTAGTTCGGTATGGATGCAATCTACCCATCATTATAAAGACAGCTTCATAGGAAAATATAATTTTTTCACTGTGATAGTGTGGTTAGGGGAAGAAGACCTATATTTAGCCTTTTTTTAAGGAAAAGTATTAGGCATTTGTCTAGTTGGGAGACTGTATTAAATTGCACAGGTTTTGACTTCCACAAACTGCACATCAACTGCAGCCTAACATGTGCAATGTCCTCATCTACATGTTGGCTAAAAGGTGGTGGATCCCAGTGGTGTGTGGGTTATTTATCTATTTATACTAAAAATATTTCTATACAATCAAAATCGAAGTCAGAATCTTTGTGTGAAAAGAGCAAAGAAAAATGTTTTCAGCTCAGCAGCCTAATGACCCTGGTTTATAATTCCTCTTTCACCTCTCCAAAACGTTTCCTTTAGCTAAACCTTTATTTATTTGTTTATTTATTTATTCCTCCCCACTTAAAGACAACACGAATTAATCCAAAAAGTGGAGAAGTTATTTCTTAAAGTTCAAAATTATTTCATAATAAAATATACTAATGTGCAGTATATTTCTCTCACTTCTTGGATATGCATTGCATGATGAAAGAATTTGTTCCTTGTGAACATTAAGGGTCTAAAACATCTGCTGGACAAGAAATCGTATTTCTTAATATTTTTATTTACATTACCTTTACTAAGCCAGTTTCACATTTCATGCCTTAGTGATTTTTAAGTTGTTTATTGCTCAGTTTTTCTTATCACTAGGGAACAGGTTGAGAATTCCTGTCACTTATCTGTCTTCAAGGACTAGTGTGCTGGACTTGTCTACGTTTTTTACAGTGGATAAAACGCCTTTGTTTCGCGCCACCAGAGAGCACTGTTGGATCGTTAAGACTTGGGCTATTTTCTTTCCAGACGTTAGCTAAAGTTAAGAAAATCAGGAAGGCAAATAAAACTTCTCTAAATATTCTTTCTTTCTTACCACATGACAAATGTCACCAGCACATAAGGAGTAATAAATCAATTGGTCCTTTTATGTTTATAGTTCTGCATTCTTTCAATATTCTATTCTTTTAAATAAATGAAAAGACCGTGTTCCCAAGGTTTCAATTAGTGATACAGTTTGTACCATCGACTTTCATAAATTTTATTTTACTCACCAGTCCAGTAGCACAGCTGTGAGATGTATCACAGGACAACTGTGAAGATCACTTAAGATTCTTCATTCTGGGAAACAGAAAAATCATCTTTTACTGCCTCAGTACATTACACGACAAGAAGTTGAAGAAGATGCTGCAAAAATACCTTGCCACTATGCCAATCAACACACCATAGCTGAAGCCATCTGTTCTTTCAGCTTTACAGTTGATTAATGCAACATTTATGGCAAAGATCAAGGAAATTGTGTTCAACTAGAAAGAAAAAATAGTTATAGCACTTCCAATGAAGTAGAAAGGTGGTGGTAGCTTGGTCTTCCAGCTTAACTTTCCACCAAATCCAAGAACTACAATGAAGAACACAAATCCTTGGTAGCTTAGAAAGTCGTTCTGCATTTAGGTATATGCATGTATGTCTGTGTGTATGTAGCCTTGCTTAAAATACATGTATGTATGACATACTTTATTTAAAAATATCTTAATTTTGCAAGAAAACTAAGCATCTCTCCCTATGCAGGTGCTTAAATGAAGCTTTATGCTGAATTGACTGATCATGGCTTTGAGGCTTTTTTTCCTAATTTGTAATTCAAAAAGTAACCACTAAATGAACGACTAAACCTACTCAACCACTTGGTAATTCACAGTGTTAGGATTAAGGTTTTAAAGATGTTTTAAGATAATATTTAGGATTTTTCAAAGACAGGGGAATCCAAGATTATTTAAGGTCCTAACTTCTACTTAGATTCAAAGTTCTCATTTAAATTTAGATGCATACAATTATTTTTATTTTGAAGACTGATGATGAAAAAATGATGGAAAAATTAAAATGAACTTACTTTGATTAACCAATTATGATAATTCTAGTGTAAGTATAAAAAAAAAATTATAGAAAAGGTTCTAGAAAATTTTGTTCAAGGAAAAAAGAAGTCTGCTGAAAAGATACATCTCATAATTTTCTTACACTTAATGATATGTTATTGTATTGAGGACTATTTTTTGAGAATTCTAATTTTCTTATGGTACTAGAAGACAATTAATCTAAAATAAACAATAATGAATGTTTTTATTCCACCTTTGATTATATATTATTTTTCCAAGCTTTCATTTTAACATAAGGAAATTACTCTGAAATTATGATGTAAAGAATCAGTGTTAACTAGAATTTTCTCAGCATATTGAGGCTTGGATATCGAAATGCATAACTATCAGTTTTACTGATTATTTCTAAATTCTAACTGTAGCACACAACATCAAGCAACTCCTTGCTTTATTTTTTTTTTCCCTTGGCATACCTTACACTCATAGTAAACTCTTGAACAGAACACAATGCAAAAATGTTTCTGAAGTGCAGGGTTGAAGTCTTTTCCTTTGATGCACCTGCAAAGTAAGCATTTTTCCTTCCTCTCATTATAAAATCCACCCTATAACAAGCTTTCTAAGTTATCAACAACCAAGATGATACAGACTATACTGAAATTATCTGAGATTTTCCATTGGCTCAGAGATGATGATAGAAAATGCTTGTTTCCACAATATTAATTCTTGTTCTTCTCCTCCAGGCTTTAGAGATAAAATGTGCACAGGAATTTTTGCTTGGGTAAGGACTTAGAAATATCTATATATTCAAATGAGAAACAGGACAAATGTGATAATCTTCTTAAGCTGTTTTCTTGATTATTGCATTCTTCTGCTATTGCAGTTTTTTCATATCTATATCATATATTATTTATATGTAAAGTATATTCTCATACTTTAAAAATAAACCAAACTCAAAATATTGAAAAATATTGTCTGTAAATAACACTTCTGTGTCATGTAATTTTTAAATAACCTTGATGTTAGCTTTATAAAGGTATTTAAATGGGAATAAATGAGAACTTGGATCAAGGGTGAAAGGAGGAAAAAGGGGTTTGCGGGTAGTTTTTTCTTTAATTAATTTGATCCTCTGCTTATTCATGAACCACTATTTGATCCTCTACATGTCATAACTGTATTGCTTCACTATATTAATGCAATATCACGGTTGCTGTTGTGATGTTGAGCAATGAAGAGGTAATTGAGAAACAGTCCAAAGTAATCTTGACTGATAATGTCTATTTGTAATCTAACTTGAGGGCATTTGTTGTAAATCAAAGATCAAAACCAGATGAAATTATCAACTTGAGGAGGAAAGAAGAAGCAAGCAGAAAATCATACTTTATGACTCGGGGACTAATTTAAGTTTTTAAAAGCTTATGAGCAGTAACTGACTACAATACAAATTTCAAGGATGACCATGAACTAATTATTTAGGGTCAGATTTTTTAAGACTTTACGTAACAACAACAACAACTTGGAATTTTTTAAAACCATGATGGAGATCATTGCTCAAAATGGAAAAATAGAAAGAATATAAACAGAAATAATTTAGTTTTCCAATAATAATTGAAGGCAAATGAAATATTTGCAGACACAGATATGCTATCCTTACAATAAGTTACTTGCAGAAGACTTCAAAAAAGGTGGGGAAAAAAGAGAAATATTAGCCATAGGTTTATGTATCATGCTTCATTTTAATTCAAATTAGGAGTCAGTATATCTTTTCTAACTGTGAAGGTTATTAACCACTGGAATAGTGTACCCTAGAAAGGTGTGGATTCTTTACCTTTTCTTACAAGGAAGACCAAATACCTGTTAAGAAGATATATTTTAACTCAAATGCAGGTTTTTTTATGTCCACGCTGCGTTATTTATTCAGTTTGATGAACTTTAACCCAGATATTCTCAGGATTTATTAACTTTAAAATCTCTGTGACTGCCATAGTGTCACAGGTGAAGTAGCAGCAACGTAAATGTTAAATATTTGGTTATACTGTGGTTCAAGAAATTCCACTGTCCATCTCCTTCCAGAATAACTGTAAAAGTGTAAACAGAGAGCTTGAGGTTTATGGGAATTTTGGTCAAAGTTTGAAGGACACGATTTTTAATTTCTTGAGTTAAGGAAAAAATGTTTGATTTGGTTTGCTTCATAATATTTCTTCAAATACCACACCAAACTGTGTTCAGTAGAACTTCAAATCAGTAGTCCTATTTCATTTTAACAACATAACCTCCTACACTACAGCTCCTACAACTCTTAAGTCTAGTAAGCTATTATCCCTAGATGACATTGCTCTCTACAAGTATGTCCCACTGCTATGAAGCTAATTGTACAGACTGCTCGCATCCTCTGACAAGATTTATTTGATTTGTTGAAGTAATGGGCTATGTTTTAAAGAGTTTTAATGTAGGAACCAAGGACCTTCTGCCATAGTCTATTCTACCTTCTCCTTTTTACCATGTGCGATTACAACATGTCTCACATTAGAAACTCAGGTTTTAATATCCTCTCCTAGAAACTAATGACTTGTTCCAATAAGGTCCCAACCCTGTACTATTACACCACTCTGTGGGATTGATAAGTTTCTGTTATAATAACTTCTTTTTCCATTCTGAAAATCCTTTTTCAGTAATGGCATTGGCATGAAAATTTCCTCCACATCACTCGTGAAAATCAAGTATTAAAAAGAATTTTAATAAGTGCAATCATATTTTAATCCAAAACTATTCTTAGTAAAGCTCTTTAATCAAAATTTTCACAATGCTGGCAAAAAATAAGACTAGATTTATGAACTTATGCAAATTACTTGACAGCAAAAATAGGTCAGTGGGATGCAAAGATCCCACATTTCTTATACAGCCTTTTGTTTCCAACCGACTTTGTCTTTTGCTCTGAAACTTTGCATTCATTGGACACTTGCAAAGCCTTTAAATTGTCTTTTTCTCAGTAAGCCACTTAAACACTCTTAGGTAAAGACCATGATCCTGACTGCAAAATCTGCTAGCTTTAAGCAATTATAAAGTCATTGCATTTTGAAAGAATATGAGGATGTGTAATTTGCCTTTGAGGTAAGTTAAACAGACAGCATTTCTTAGAAAACCACCGCTCTGACCCTACTCAGACACTAAAGCCTCGAGGAAGTGAATTTTCTGTGAGTGTGTGGAAGTCCACAACCATCTCTGAAACACTAAAGCTCAGTATCCACTCCCCACTTGTCTCTTCTGCTGCTTTGCTTGCCATCTCTATTTCTGCTAATATCTATGCAAAGAACAAAGCTTGTCATCTTGGCCATTTTAGAAATCTGTTAAATGAATTCATGTGGAAGGGTAATGAATCATAAAGTGCAAGGAAGCATGGTCCCACTGTGAATAAAACTTTAAAATGTTGAAAGATAGTTATAAAATAAAAATATAAATATGCTACTGTCCTGGTTTCAGCTGGGATAGGGTTAATTTTCTTTCTAGTAGCTTGTTTAGTGCTGTGTTTTGCATTTAGTGTGCAAATACTGTTGATATCATACTGATATTTTAGTTGTTAAGTAGCACTTATCTTTAGGTAAGGATTTTTCTGTTTCCCAAGCTCTGCGAGTGGGGAGGTGCACAACAAGCTGGCAGGGAACATAGCCAGGAGAGCTGAGCAGAACTAACGAAAGGGATATTCCACACCATAGTACATCATGCTCAATATATAAACAGGGGGCAGCTGGCCAGGAGGGGGGATCGCTGCTAGGCCATCTGTTAGAGGATGGTGAGCAATTGCATTCTGCATCACTTGTC
>NW_010389410.1:0-5584 GCF_000710305.1 Buceros rhinoceros silvestris
CCTCCTGCCAGGATGCCTGGGGTGCTGGGCTCCTTGGTAGCTCCCACCCTCCCAAATGCCCCCGTGACGGGCTGTGGCACCCACTCTGTCAGCCGGGGGGTCGGGGTGAGCTGGTACCCGACCCGCGGTGCCTGGGTGGCTGGCCCTGGCATCCCCAGGACCTGCCATTTGCTGCTCCTGATTAAAAAAGGAAGAACAAAAAGAAAGATAGCGCCTGGCAGCTCGGGGGGGGAAATTCATGCAAGACTTTCTGTCCTTGGCTGCCTTCCTGCCAGCTCGGCAGCCCCCTGAGCTGCGGCAAATGCCGCTAGAGGGTGCTCAGCCCTTGCTGAGGTCCCCCGCTGCCTCAAAATGCGTTTTCATATAAAAATACATATATACACACACACGCAAATATATATATATGGATATGGATGTATTTTAAAAGCAAGGCCAAGCCACACGCCTTGCCCCTGCTTGCACCGCTGCAAAATGCTGCGCAGCTGACCATGGAGGGGATCGGAGGAGCACGGCTGTGGCAGGGGCATTGTCACCGATGCCAGCAGCGGGGGAGTGACAAGCCACCAGCCTGCGGTCCAGTCACAGACACCACCAGGGTCACAGAGACCCATTCCAGCAGCTGGGAAATGGCTCCCAGCTCACACACTCACTCCTTCTCCCTCTTGAGGAAGGTACCACAGCCACACTGTGGAAAAGACATCATCCAAGTCCCAATCCTGGGCTTGCCTGGTGGTGTGGCTAAGGGGCAGGACATTGGGGAGGCGGCGGCAGGACTAGCCTTGGAGAATCAAGTGAGGGGACAAAGCCCCAGCTCCTTGCCTGCCCTGCGACTCAGGGACACAGGATGGAAGCTGCATCGACTCACCAAAGCTTTCAGATGCTTCGAGGTGTTTCCCACCACACTGGGCATCTCCAAGGAGTACCTACAGGGCAGGCAGCACCTCACATGTCTGTGTGTCCTCACACGACGATACTTGTGCCTGGTGCCGCCGTGTGCTGGCGTGGCCACACAGCCTGATGTACAGCCCGGGATGGGGCCACAGGGCAGGAGAAACAGCCCTTGCCAGACATGGTGCTCCCTGAGGATGGCCTGAGGCTCTGGACACACCTAAGAAATCCACAAAGGCAGGTGCCAGGTTCCTCCTGGTCCTCCATACCACTATCCCCTCTCTTATTTACCCTATTTTCCTGGGAGCATTTTTCCAAAGGGACCTGAGAAGCCAGCTCAGCTCAGAAGCTGGGCACACAGCCACCTCTCTCCTCCAAGGCCACCCCAAAATGCTTCGGCTTCGCAACTCTTTGCTGTCCACCCTTACCAAACCCTCCACATCAGAGGTGTGTAGGCAACACAGGCAGAAAAACATCACGAAGGCAATCAAATGAGATTGGGGTGATGGCAGCAGCTTGGCAGGAGACTGTGGCTTAGCAGTGACAACAGAAAAGGACGTTCAAACCTCCAAGCTTTTCATCCAGAAAGGGCAATTTATCCAGTGCGGTCAGTGCTCTCAAGCGGAGGAGATGCAGGAAGCAGGCGGCTACACAGTCCAGACTCCTAGCATGGGATATGTCCACTGAGATGGGGATGTAGGCTGTGGTGACACAGCATTTCCCACTGTTTCCCAACCTCCCCTTGGGTGCTGCTTCATGTGTGTGCGCTCATCCCCAGTCAGGTTCCAGCCAGGACTTCTAGGGTGGAAGCCGAAGACCAAGCAGAAGACACCAGAGGAGGCTGAGGCAAGGTGGAGCAGTGGGATCAGCCTCTTCAGGGATGCAGTGAGGACATCTTAGAAAGAGATGACACAGTGAATGACATGAAGCCAACCCAGGTTGCGATGACAAAAGAAGAGGTCCCGCAGAGCCAGCGCAGCTGTTGGTTCCTCAACTCTCTGCTGACCTCGGCAGCCCAAAGTGCAGTCCCGTGAAATTTGCTGTGACTGCCTGGTTAAGATCCCCTCCAAACACAGGAGCTGGCAGCTCCTCTACAGTTCCATTTGCTGACACCACCAGCCACGGGCTGGATCCAGCAGCTGGACGTTTAAATGAACCCATCCTGAAAAAGAAACCCGCTGTGTGGTTTTAATGAGAACGGGAGGAGCACTCGCCCTCCTGCCCGAGCTGGGCTGCTGCAGGACGGGTTTTCTCGTGGTTGTTTCTGCCCATTCCCAACTTGCTGGATTGCCTTTCCAGGGGGACATTTTAAAGGAGAAGGAGATTTCAAGTAAATGATTGCAACTTATTGAAAATAATGTGCTACTTAGCATCGGAGACAAGCATCCTGGCAGGCAGAAATGGGAAGCAGTGCAGGAGCAGATGGGAGTAATTAGGTTGTGATTTTCAGAAGGGTTTTCTTTCCTGCCTCCACTGTGCCTAAGATGTACTGGGGGGAAGAACAACCCACTCAACAACAGAGTTTCAAGAGAGGCGGACAATTCCTCCGCCGGGCTGTGAGCTGGCCTCTGGTGTGACTTTCCCGTGGGGAAACCAAGAGATGCCCGGCGTGGCAGTGCTGCTGATGGAGCACTGCTGGCTGGTCTCGGTCCTCTCGCACAAGTGAAGTGAGATGTCTCCTTCCCCACCAAGACACAGATGGGAATCCCAAAACTCCTCGCAGCCCTCAGCCGGGCTTTGAAACACACACTGAACATCTGCCCTCTTAGGACCTTCTGCAGTTTAACCACCATCCACAATATTCGCTTGGGCTCGTAGAGACCCAGCTTCACGAGTCACATGAGCTCATCAGGTTTACTTAGACATATGTTTTTACACCTCCAGGTCTAAAACAACAGCCACCAAACAGAGGGACAGCCACAATGCCAGCAAATGCTCCTGCTAACAAAGCCAGTAACTAAGCACCTTTTTTTTATGCCGTTCTCAATATTCCCTGGAGCCTGACTCTACGTTTGTGAATGCTGAAGATCAACAGCACTGAATTTGGTACAAAAATACTCCCATCTGCTTCATATTTGAGGACAGTTGCACATGAAGTGGCTTGCGGCTGCTTGTCTGCGTCCTTCCCGTACTCGCACAACGAAATCAGGAGAGCTGGGGTCTGCCTCCTCGGCTGATCCATAATGGCTCGGGCTTGAGCTGCTCTTCCCAAACTGTCTGTGTGCAGAGGAGCCCTCAGACCCCATGCACATACCTAAACTCCTGTTTGGGTTCTTCTCCAGCAAGGATGTTTGCAGCCTGCTTTCTTCTGCCACAGCAAACCTCAGACACAAAGGAAACTCCAGTGCCTTGAATCTGCTCTTTAAACACAGTCATCTTCAACACCCTGTGGCTCAGGAGGAATAAATAAAACTCTCAGAGCTTTATGGAGGATACTAAGGCACCTCCAGCCGGGTCTTCACGCTGCCACTTCAAGGGTCCACGCGACAAGACAGCAACGTAAATGTCTTCCTCGCGTCCACCTTCAATGGGTATCAACAACCTCGGTAACCAAGGCGGAGGACTTCAATGTCAACTAATCACAGGGAATTTTAGAACTCCATTGGATAAATATTCGCTGCGTTTACATAAAGCCACGGAGAAAATCAACATCAAAACACAAATACCTATTTCCAACCTTAACATGGACACACACCCTTTCAGGAAGCGGGAATTAAGAGAAGTTTGGTTGATTTTTTTTCTACAATTGACATAAAAGTTCCGCTCCTCACTTGAACCTTTCCAAAACTTACAAATGGATGAACAGATTTCTGCCCAGATTTTCCAAAACAGGCTGCCGTGAGATGAGGCATGGAAAATTTCAGCTGGCAAAATGGCTTTTTGTGCATCTACTAACTCTTTTTTTTTTTTCCCAGAAAAAGGAGGAACATTGTGAAACCAATGGGCCATTTCTGTCCCCAATTTTCACAGTCTAAAGCCATAAATCAAACTAAAAATGCCAGCAACAAATCAAGAGAGAGGCTCATACCCATGGGCACCGCAAAGCCACCCTGGACCCTTGCAAACCCACCTCCTCTCCCAACACGGAGCATCCATCAGGGCTGTTTGGAAACAAAGCATTTGAACTATTTTGCGAGAGATGCTTTGAAAGGTGGAGAAGTGTTCCTTCGGCCCGTAAAAGCACACAAAATTGTGATAAGATATATAATCCCACAGAGATGGGAGCAAGTCACGTGAGTTCAGACTTATGGACCACCTAGACCCAGAGGCCAATTCCAGCCGTGGCCAACAAATGTCTCTGGAGACTCAAGCAAGGCCACTACCACCAGCAGAAGCACCAGATGCTCAGGGCAGAGGCACTTCCCCCAGCACCCTCCCACTCACCACTGGTTTTGAGAACTTGCATCGCAACCCAAATTCAGACTAATCAAAAATGTTTCCTGCATCAAAAATGAAATTTTCTCCCATTTCATGTTATCATTTCCCCCCTCCCCCCCTCCTTCTTTTTTTAATAAAAATTTGGTTCCATTTCAAAACAACCAAACTGCTTCAAAAACTAGTGACTTCCCATCTTTCTGGGGTGGAAGAATCCAAATTATTTGCTGAGTCCAAGCCAAATTTAAAAAAAAAAAAGTCTGAATTACCCTCAAAGCATAATTTTGGGGTGGGGGAAATGGGAGAAGGGAATTTATCACATGCCAAAAAGTTTCTCGGCTCCCAGCAGCAGCTCTCCATCACTTCAGGAGGATGAAGCTTGCATGTGCCATGGAAGCTGCAGAAGAGACACACATTTCATAGCTCTGGCAAAGAGTCTGCACCAGTTTTCTCCTAACCTCATCCCAAATGCCAAACAGGTTGCCATAGCGAGCGAGGATCTGGCAGCAAAATGATCAAGAGGTCTGGAAAATTATCACTAACACATTGGGGTGGAAAAAAATTGTGCCCCAAACTGGAAAACAATCTAAAATAGCCACAAAAATAAGGCACAGTGTTGCAGTGATTACTGAAAACCAGATTCCCCGAGAAATGTGACTCCCCAGGAAGCTGAATGATCACACATGAGCTCACCTTTCCAGCCTTTCCCTGCATCCAGCAACTGCCAACCACTTCAGCTCATGGCTCGTATCCAAGCCAGGTACAGAATCTTCTGACCCTGTCCCCACGTGCCCAGTTATTGTGATGCTGAGGTCCAACGAAACACTGCAGATCAAATTTAAGCATTTTCTATTTTTCTCTTTACAGCCCTGATGCCACAAGCCACATCTACTCATGGATGCTTCACTGCAGGCTGGTGGTAGTCAGCTCCCATCGGCTTCAACAAGCGGAACGCCCAGCTGTAATTTTCACGTCTGAAATCTGGGGGCAGGTAGAGCTCAGAAACCAGAGCTGACTGAACCTCTTGCACCACAAGCAGGTGGCTGAACAGAGGCGTTTGGGGGCACAAAGCAGGCTGAAATGCCGGCAAACGTTAAGAATAGGCCAACCCACTGGTGGACATCCGCCTCCTCCCCTCCCAGTTACAACTTTAAGCCCACCTTTGCCATGTCCCCAGAGCACCAAACCCTCATAACTCCATCTAATAAAGCAAATCAACTTCACCTCCCCCAACAACACTCTGCAAACAACCCATCACTTCAGAGCCAAACCGGGCGTGGAGGAGTCAATCCTGTCTTACTGGCACTCTTCCCTCGGAAGA
>NW_010389410.1:5674-12293 GCF_000710305.1 Buceros rhinoceros silvestris
AGTAGTCAATCCTGTCTTACTGGCACTCTTCCCGCGGAAGAGCATGAATCCATTTTGGCCCCATCCTGCTGATCAACCCACACATCCCCAGGCCAGGCTTGTGGTCTGGCTGCGAAGCAGGCTGACGTTGGGAAGCCATGCTGAAATGGACTGGAGCAATCATGCACGCCCGGCTTATCTCACAAAGCAGTTTTCCCCTTCCTAAGCAGGGCAGGATTAGCAGGCTCCAGTTACGGCTGCGAAGCGTAATCAATCCCTTATCAGCATAGGCAAACCCAGCACGGCTCAAATCCTCCAGCCACAGCGACCACACCGTAAGGAAGAGATTGTCAGCGACCACCCGGTCTCCTGCATCTCACTCCAGCCCCTGCTGTGGGCAGGGGGACAGGGACCAAGACCGACCTCCAGCTGCACGAGCAGCAGCCGCAGGAGATAAAGGGAAGCAGGGTGAGATTCAGCGCTGCTCGGCTGCTGGGCCGGGTTTGAGCAGAAGATGTAAACCAGCTAATTGACCACGGGCTGGCCTGGCTCAGGGGAGCAGCAGCTACAGCGGAGAAAGAGACACACATCCCAACCACATCCCGGTGGTTGGGATGGAAAATTGACATTACAGGCAGCAGAGGGGAGGGGGGATAACGCAGACATGCACACGTGCCCCCCTGCTCAGACCTCTAGGAGTGTGTTTGGGATTTTTTCCAACCCTAGACTGTCACATGGGGCAAACGAATCAGATAGCTCTATTGTGAGGAGAAGAACAGGTGGTTAACACGAGCCTCTGGCTCTGTCCCTCTGAGGGCAGCACCAGCTGTGCCAGGACCTCACCTTCTCCAGGTGGAATGTGGGTGATGGACCAGAGTCCCCTCTGCAGCACCAGGATAGCAAAGTGTCACTGAGGAACAGAGTAAGCCAGCGTCCCCACCCCGGGAGATATCCTGGACCTGGTGCTGGTCGCACCTGGAGACACATCTCAGCCCCCAGCATGCAGTGGGCTCCCTAAACCAAACAGGGAACAAATCAGCAAACAAAAGATGGGATTGCTCTTGGGGCAGGTCCAGCCATAACCTCCCCCCCAGCTGAACGCCAGTTGGGCTGGGATCTGCCGGTGCTTTGCATATGAATTCTCCCTGCTGAAAAGAAATGGGTCCTTTGAATGAGCTGAATCTGCTAATGAGAAGCCGGGGCCTCCAGAGCCCCTCAGAGGACAAGGGTCCCGTTTCCACTGCCCCAGGCCAAGCCCTGAAACCCGAGAACAAACAAAGAGAGGTTTTCCCCCAGAAGGAAGCCGCCTTTCCAGCCTGCTCCCCTCTCCGAAAGGTCATCTCCCCTGGACACACAGTGCCTGCGAACGGCTGCTCGATGCACAAAGCGTTCAGGGCAGGAAAGTCATAGGTGAATGGAAAGACCGGCGAGAGGCCACGCTGAAAAGCTGCATTTCAGATTCCCTTCTCCTGCCACCCTTCAGAAAAGATAACCTGTGAAACTCCATCCAAGGAAAGCTGGCTTGGAGCTCTTTAAATGGCAACGTTCCACTCAAGTCCTGGATTTGCTAAGTATCTTGAAGGTACCCACTGCCCATTACGTGGCCATGGGTGCCACCGCTCTGTGGCCAAGTTGATGGCCTTGCCACGGGCTAGAATCGGGATTTTGTGCAACACAGGAGAGCCAGGTCTCAGCGTGAAGCCATTGCAGGAAACACACTGGTTTTCCCCTCCCTTTCTCTCTCACAAAGTGGGCAGCACAGAACCATGACAGACATCTTCACCAGAAAGGGGAAAGACGCACGACAGCTTCCCACTGCAGAGAGCCCTGGGGCCATGGCCTCTCCCTCCACAGCCAAAGGACCTCCTGCCTCCTGCTTACTGGAACGCTCTCTGCCCAGCCCCATCCAGAACCACGTTCCGATTTCCAGCAGTAACCTTCTGATGCAACCCAGGAGCTGAGCATGGCTCTTGTCACTCTTTTGCTTACTTGAAGGCAGCTTCAATCATCAGTGCCTGGAGAAGGTGGTGCAGGAACCGTATGTCCTTTTTTTGGTGCATGCAGACCAGCAAAAGAGAAGGAAGAAGCAACTATTAAGGAAGGACTCTCCACCCAGGGTGAAACCTCAGGGATAGGTTTTGCAGCAGGAAACCTACTGCCCTGGCAAAGGGGAGAGATTAGAGCCACTGCTGAGTACAAGAGGATCAGAAGTGCCTACCATCAGTGATGAGGTCAGCCATGGCCCAGGCTCTCTATCTCATGTAGGCTGGACACTGCTCTTGCCTGAGAGACAGGGTCTCCTGATCCAGATGCATTAGAAACCACCCCTCCCCATGTCCACCTCTCCCAGCCACAGCACCGAGTGATTCAAAGCCCTCTCCATTAAAAAGAAAGTTACTTGCCTATGAGGTTACGTCAAGTCCAAAGCACAAGAAGCAACCATAACCAACGGTATGGGAAATCCCACCCCAACTCCTGTAGTGTAGCCATAGCCACCACTTAAATATAAAACGCGAGGCACTGGACAACTTCAGGCACCTACTTTTGGTGGTGGCCTGTACTGGGACAATATGAGGCCACTTCACGGCATTATAGATGTCACTGAGATGACAGGAGCAGAGCCAGCTTTCCTGGAGCCCGTAAGCATGTCACTCCATGTGTTTTTGAAGTACCACAGCCCTCAAGGACTAAATGTTCCTCTTCCTTGCAGGCTTCCCTTACACACAAGGTCTTTCTCTCTATGCTATATGTAGAACACACCAAAGCCTGCCTGAATGCTTCTCCTCCACTTGCTCGGTTTCCAAGCTTGTCCCACTCACGGCACCTCAGAGAGGTCAAGTTTGCCCAAGCCTTGACAGTCCATCAAGCTCCCATTGCTGAGACTCGCTATCTGGAACCCAGCTTTCCTGGGATCCAACGATCTCGGGCAAACAAACGAGCATGTTTTTTGCACGATGCTCAGTCCCTCGTGCCACCATGCCAACCTGCTGAGCCCGGCGTCAAAGCCGGTCCTTGAGCGCACCAGACAAAGCCCGACCCTTTGAAAGGCAACAGCCGGTCGGCAGTGTTTTAAGGCCAGAAAACAGCTCTGAACGTTCAGTTCCTTCTTTAAATAGAGGCCCCTTCTGTAAACGATCTGTTTGGACAGGAGGGAGGGTGCTGCAAGAGTCCAAGCGCTTGTGAAATAGGATCAGCTGCCTTCACTCCTGCTCCATTCAAAACATGTGGGGGGAAGAAAGAAACCAAAAACTGGCAAGGCAAGAGGGGAGGAGAGAGCCCCTGCACCTCTGCGTCACTGGAAGGGTGCGAGGCACCAGAGAAAATGGGGTAAAATAATTTAAAAGGATCAATGAGTGGCATTTCTGTTTTGAGGTGCCTATGTGTGTGTTTAATTACATTGCATGCAAGAGGTCGTTGACGCAGATTTCTGTGCCACAGGGTGGTGGCGTAACAGGATTCGGCTCTGCCTTCTACACCGGACAACCCTGCTTGGGGCTTTGCCACCCAGCCCACCCGTCCATGCCGTTCGGCCGAGGGGAGCTGACACCCAGCCCCATGGCACGCTGGCCAGACAGACAGACGCACAGTTCCCCCCTGTTCCTGCAAGAGAGGCCCCCGCCATAAACAGAAAGGAGATTAAAAGGGAGCAAAAAAAATGTCTTTGCCCAACTCCGGCTGCGTCCCAGATCAAAGATCATCTCCAGCGAGGCCATCTGGTCCTTGTAAATGTAAAACCAAATTGAAAGCCCTGCCCTCACCTCCTCCGACTCCCTCGGCATTATTGCTTTTACCGGCCGGGGACGGGGAAGGAGCTCACAAAAGGCATCTGTATGTAATATAGAGCCCCCGTGCAGCTGGGCTATAGGCTTCTGACCCCCCTTTTTGTTAATCATGAAGCAGAGGTAAACGTTTTCCTTGGATCTCCAGGGGGCCCCTTATTCCCAGGGGCTTTGGGAAGAGCCAGGGGCTTTGGGAAGAGTCCACGGCAGCAGCCCTGGGATGGAGGAGGGCTGCTCTGCATCCCCATCGCTTCTCTCCAGCTGAGGACCGGGTCGCCATCCCTGTCCCAGTTTTGAAAGAGACACATCAGGAGGGTGATACGTCCCCACCATCACCAAAGCCCTGCAGCACCTTCCTTCCCCAGCCCAAGCAGGCTTCTCTGCCACCGCTCCCTGCCTGGATGCACAAGGGGATGCAGAGGGTGGCAAATAAACCGAGAAAAAGAGGAGGACTGAACTGAGTGCTTCCAAAAAGGGGATACAACACACCTGAGCCAAAAAAGACTTGTGAAAAACCCTGCCACTGCCAACCCAAATACTCCAGGCTCGACTCGAAAGGCAAGCGGGATCTGCTATCAGGAGGAAAAAGCTACACTGGAGACGTCGCAGGCAAAGAGGAGGCAGCTTGAGGAATTCCTACCCATCAAGCTTTATTGTGTTATTCCAACTAAGCAGAGACAAAAAGACAAATCTCAGCTCCCTACTTTCATTTATAATTGAACCCAGTCCAGAAGGATGGAGCAAGTACCATCTGTAATGCAGAGTGCATTAGCAGCCGGCGGAATGAAATATTCAAATTACTGTAGGCTACCTCGCATTTTAATGACAGGGTTACAAAAACCTGACTTGTAAGTGGAGATTGGACTGGAAGAACAGAAAGTTTGTTTTTCCAGTGCATGAATTAACCTAACAAAATGTTACTTTCAGGGAAAAAAAAAAAATAAAAGCATTTGCATGGGTAATTCTGCAACACATCCCAACAGGATCACGAGAAAATAAAAATATTATTCCATTTAGCTATCTTAATTGATATATTGTCTGGGGAGTTGAGAAAACTCGGGGTATAAAGGGGCACTTCTTCCTTTTGGCTGAAGATACTAAATAAATAGATGTAGGAGCGCACCAGCCTTACCGACGCGCCCCAGTCCCGCACGCAGGGGTGTGTCGGAGCGGTACCTGCACGGGCTGCAGCCTTTTGATGCCGTGCGCAATCTGAATATGCAAATCACCCCTTGATTTTCCTGCTTGTGCCTGCGCTGGGATCCATTCGTTTTGATATCGTTAATCAGGGCTGCCGAAAAGCCTGACACAGTAAGTGGCTGTAGCCCCTAGCAGTAGTCAAGCTAGAGTGACAGGCTCCATTTAAGATGTCACAGCATATAATAAAGTGTAAAACTATACTTAAAATAAACGAGATAGAAACAATAAACTTGACTCTGGGTTTGAACTTTCTGGGAGAGAGGCAGAGAGATGAGAGCACACACGTGTGCAAGCAGGCACAGGGCTGCGGTGGCTGGAGGGGACAGTCCCTCGCCAGCCTGCACCTAAGCGAGAGCGAGGAGAGCTGCCTCCAGCATCTTCCAAAGGAGATGAGCTGCTCAGTAACCCTACAGTAACAACCAGCCTGCATGTGGGACACCTCTGGAGCTTCTGGAGGTGGATGTTAAGGAGGAGGAGGAAGACAAGAAGCCATAGCTGGGATTTGCTATGGGGACCGAGGGGACAGCCACACCATGACGGGCACTGCAATCCAGGCAAGAAGCCCATCAAAGGTGCTGAGCTTTGCTTCCAGCAGCTCAGCAGTGAAGAAGGGATGTACCCACTGCAGGTGTCACCTCCAGGCACCTGAATGGAGGTTGGGACAATCCAGTCCGAACCACCCTTCCCTCTCGGGCAGCCAGGGAGCATCACCAGCTCCTAGCCAGACTCCTGGGGTGTCCCTTCCCCTCCATTCCCAGACGATAGCACCAGGACGGGATGGAGAGGCAGAGATGTCCTCAGCATCTCTGGTCTGGGTTTGGCCATGTGCCCTGGGACCAGGAGTCACAGCCGATGCTGGGGCCCTTCCCTGGCAGGATGAGGATGAGGATCAGGCCCATACAAAATGGAAGGAACATACTAACAAGTCCAAAAGCCCTGTTTTGCTCCCCAAATCACCTCTCCACACCCCAAAAACCTGCTGTGTGCCTGACAACAGCTCTCCATGCTGAGACAGACCAGTCGCTCTCCCTCCTGCTAAGCAGTTAAATTAGAGTGTATTCAATTAATAACAGCTGAATATTCTGTCACATTTAGGAAGATGTATGGTAAGACAAGCGAGTTGTGATGTCTGTGACAGAAATGATAAAAGTTCTCCCGACACAGCCTGGCAGATACTTGGCTGAAGGAACCGCTTGCTCTCATGGACTCCAACGTCAGCACAGACACCAGGCCCAGCGCCGCCTTCAAAGAAGAAACACTCCAAATTACAGGGTAGAACCATTGCCAAAATCATTTGCAGGCAGCTCCCTCCCGCCCTCCTTCTGGGATCCATCTGAGAGGCAGGGACGAGACCCTGGAGGAGAACTTGGCTGAGAGATGTTTGAGACAGCGCCTGCCAGCCACCACTCAGCAGAAGCTCAAACCCTCCCATGTCACCTAAAGGCCATCCCACGATGCTCTTCTCCCTCAGGCTGCCTCAGTTTGCCCATCTGCAAAAGGGACAGTGCTCATACCCCAAGCAACCTACCCCAGGAGGAACCAGGGCAGCACTTGCACGGCACCATGACCATAGGCAAGCGCCTGCCTTCCGGTAAGACGCTCTCCATCTCATTTACAGATGCGGCCGTGGCCAGGGGACCAGCTGGAGTGGTGCTGTCGAG
>NW_010389410.1:12422-15167 GCF_000710305.1 Buceros rhinoceros silvestris
TCAGCGGCGTTGTTTGCGAACACAGTTTTGTTGCTAAGAAACTACCTTCGCATTGCTCAGAGAGCAAAGACAAAGCAACCATCAAAATAACACCGTATTTTGACAGTAGCCAGATTGTAACCATAAATGATCCATTTTCCCCGCTCTCCTGTGCACTCATTACTGTGGTCTAAATACCATACTTCCATCTATAACCCACACCCTACATGGACACACACATGGCACCCGTGCCCGGTGGTCTGTCGCATCCGCTCATCCCCCAAGCGAAAGCTGAAGGAATCAGCCCCAGGAAGAGGAGGGGGCTCCCCAGGGAGGCCCCACAGCTCCCTTCTAGGCAGGAAGATGGCACAAGGTCTTTAAGCGAGAAATACATTAGAAGTAACAGGGAGAAGGTAAGAGCTGAGCCCGTGTCCACAGCAGCTAGCTCTGAACATCAGCCCTGGTTTGGGGAGAAATGGAATTATCTGTTGGCTTAGGGTTTGTTGTGGAGGCTGGAGTTGCTTCTTGGGGGCAAATTTTAAATCCCAGGAAAGAAAAAGTGGGGGGAAAAATAAAACTTATTCACTGCTCAGTTTCCAAAGTGCTCTGTGCCTCTTGCTGCTTTCAGAATGGGGAGATCCTGCCCCCCAGGGAAGATCAGAGCACCCCCTCACCAACACCTGGACACAGGTACGCTCCCAAGCCAAGGCCCCAGCATCCTGAAAAACAGTTTGCCAATGCATCCACCTCCTAGGGCAGGAGGACATCTCCACCCTTCCTGCCAGAGCATCTCTGCCCCTCTTTGCTGCCAGTGGGAGGACCTGGATGGGTCCTAGAAAATACGTGAAAAACAACACATCTGCCCCTGCTGAAAAAGGCAGGGAAGTGGCAAAAGCACTTCCAGGGCAACAGCAGCTCCGGGAAGATGCTTCTTGTCCTGATCCAGGACCATCCAGGATGATGCGTGAAGCTCAAATACTTGGTGGCATGTGCCTGAAGGGCAGGGGGAGAAAAGACACGCAGGCTGTGCCCACTAACAGCTGGGAATGAAAACTGCTTCACTGGAAAGCCTCGTCGTCATGAGGCAGGGACGCAGGTAACCACCACGCAGACTTTGGCACCTTGTACCCAGCCTGCTGCAAAGCCCCTCAGAGGCAGGGAACTGCAGCTGCTGATTTATGGGCAAAGGGAGAGGCAGGGAAGGGGGAAGGCTGAAACTACAACCTCTCACGTCACGGCAAGGCAAAGGACCACCTGGGGGGACTGGCGGCTGCTGATTTATGGGCAAAGGGAGAGGCAGGTAAGGGGTAAGGCTGAAACTACAACCTCTCACGTCACGGCAAGCCAAAGGACCCTCTGCTTCGCAAACCCCTGATGCGAGAAAGGACACCCAGAGCCATCACAGAACCGCGGCAGCTCTCACCACACCAGCAGGGCAGCAAACATGGACCTGCCGTCCTTGGCCGTGATCCTCCCTTGGCAATCACCGGCCCGAGAGCCAATCGAGAGCGCGGACTCAGCACCAGCAAGGGATCGCATCAGTCTGCTCTACAGCCCTCGGCGTGCGCTTCTGCAGAGAGCAATGCCCACAGGCAGGGACCACCAGGGCTTGGGAGAGCTTTTAAGGGCGAGTAAGGATGAAAGCTGAAGCTGTGGGAAGCGATCCTGCACTACCTGGGTTGTTTGACTCTTCCCCTGGGCTAGCTGGAGCGTGGCGCTGGCTGATCCCTCACACAAGCACAAGATGCTTCTGCACGTACCCGAAACCCCAGCCCAGCACTGAACGGCCCATCTCCCTCTGAGCCGCCGCTTGCCACGTGTGCTTTCCCTGCCAAAACCCCGAGCTCCACCCCACAGTAGGAGAAAAAGGGAAGGGCGAGAAGAGCTCTGTTGAAACGCAACAAACCCCAAACAACATTTCTCCGCAGCAGAACAAAGCCCTTGGAAATCTCTTCTCCGCTTGGGTCCCCCGACCCACATGAAAGCGGCGTTTTTCTGGGCTAATTACACAGGCTGCTCTGAGCCTCCTGGCAGAATACGAGCTGTAAAGGCAGACATCAAAGGACTCCCAACTTTAAAATAAAATAAATAGACTGCAAAGACGGCGCAGTCCGTGGGAGATCTCTCCCCGCTGCCTGCGCTGGCTGCCTGGGTTGAACGTTGGAGGTGACTCGGTTCACGAGACCTCTGGCAAGGAAAGCCAAGAGAAGAGGGGGGCAGCTAGTTTTTTTATTTGCATGGCACGTTCCCAGCAAGCACAGGCAAGAAGGGGGGGGTTGGTCCTTGCAGAACCAGCCACGGTCGCAGCAAAGCTTTCTGAGGTCTCCATTCAAGGGAAGGACCAGCCATGGTGCTTATCTGCTAGCTGGGGTGGGTAAGCTGCAGCGTGCTGCGTGAAGCAGCCAAGGTCCGGTTGCGGGAGAGAATGGGACAGGAGTCACTGCCACACTCCAGGCAGAGGTGGCTGCAATCACAGTTGGTCTGAGCACCAGCCCCAGGTGCTGCACGCCTCAGTTTCCCCAAAGATTAATGCACCCACTGCTCCTGGAGCTCCCAAGATGAGATTTTCCAAACTGGTCCTTCACCCTAAAGAACAGTCTTCTAGAGGAAACCTTGGTCCTGCACAACCTGCGCCCACAGCTCCTGGTGGACAAGAAACCCAATCACTGCTGCTTCCCATCCATTTAGGAGGGAGAGAAGATGCCTTTGCTGTCCCCTCCAGGAAATTGGCACCTACCCCAAACCACCAGCACCCCACAGCCCCTC
>NW_010389410.1:15288-16436 GCF_000710305.1 Buceros rhinoceros silvestris
AGCAGGAGACTCTGACGTGCCAGGCACAATTTGCATCGGAGCTGACTGGGGAAGATGAAGCCATCCTACCAGCTCCTTTGGCTCCCACATTTGTCCTCTCTCCTTTGGGCTTCACAGAGCCTTGCAGCACGGCCAGTACACGCTCTGCAGAGCAACCAGCCCTTGCTCCTTCTTGCTGACGAGCACACAGAGATGCCTCCAAAACAGCAAGGCATGACCAGAAATCCTATGGGTCTTCAGGCTCTGGTCCTTCTGTGGGCAGCAATCACCCAGACATTTCTGCAGTGCCCTGGGAAAGGACAGGGGCAAGGAAATCCACAGGGGATGCTCTGATGTTCAGGAAGATGAGCTCACACAAAACTGTCTCGTGAGGGATGCCAACCGGGCTCCTGAGCACAGGCTGGTGCAGCCCTTGGCCCCCCCACTTCTTCCCCAGCCTTGGCTCCAAGGCCACAGGGGGCAAGGAGGAGGACAGGACCGCACCCTGCTTCCACTGAGGGAGGGGGAGGAGGATGAAAGGAGGGATGAGGCTGGGACGGTGGATCGTGGGATGAGAGGGGAAGGTGTCAATTAAAGCAATGAGGCCCTCCACATCCCTGCGCCTGACAGCCAGGCTGAGCGGAGCTGACAGCCGGAGCGCCGGCTGGCTTCCCCATCTCGCTCGCCGGAGCACGATTCCCCCGCACACCCCTGTCTCCTAACCGGCAAGGCCAGAGCACATGGACACCGGCAGCAGTGTGGTGTCCCTTCCCCTGCCCCCAGAGATACTCCTAATAATGGGAATTATCATGATTTGGGGCTGAAGCAGGCCACGGCTAGCCCGGAGGGGGATGGCAGCGAAGCAGTCGGGGACAGGTGAGATGGCAGAGAGAGGCACCAAATCGCACAGAAATAACTAACGAGTGCTGCAAGGTCTCAGCCCCTCTGCAGGGTGGCGTCAGCCGGGTGCTGGGATGTGGGGAAGGTGGCAATCCAGCAGACACTGGCTGGCAACTCACCCCCCAAAGCCCCCCCAGGCAGCCAGCCTGCATCCCCGCTCTCCCTCTGGAATCGCATCCCGGGAGCCCCTGCTTCAACCCCCTGCCTGCCCTCCCTGCAGGCTCAATCCGATTACTGCTGATACACATCTCCTCCCGGGCTCCAAAACA